>NW_012154507.1:2349183-2425199 GCF_000956105.1 Propithecus coquereli | reverse complement strand
CATAAAGGATGATAGACAGAAATAAAATAATTAGAGAAAGATGATGTAGACTTAATTAATATTTGAGCTACATCCAATATTCACATGAATTGAGGGGCCTCGCCATTGTTATCAGGGAAAAAAAGTAATAAAAAAAGACCTCTAAACATGAAGCATGTTAATTTTTAAAAGATTGGTGCACTTGACCTAAAGATATGAGCACTGTCTCTAACTTTTTTACAACCCCCTTTTCTTGCAACAAATGAAAATAAGAGAGGGAAACCATACAGGTATCCCGTTGTTAAGAAGAAGTACTTTTCAAGATCCTGTGCTCTCTGCTCAGAAAGCAGGGATTTTCCAGTTACGTCCCTCAGTTGGAGAGAACTGTTGCTCATTAGTAGTTTTCAAGCTGAGAGCTGGTTCCAGCACATTTGCATACTGACTTCTTTGGGTGACTTCTTATCAAAAAGTGCTTTTCCTTTTCTCACATACCACTCACTCAACACAACACTTCTGACACCAGATGTGTGGGGGGCTTTTCCCACACACCAAGCAATTCTCCAGCAGATACCAGCTGGGCGTCCTATGACTCAATTCAATTCTGAAACCGTCCACCTGGAGATAGCCTCAGATCCCACTGGGTAAGGGCTCGGTGCCACAAGACTGGGCCCTATTTCAGATGTCAGTCGCAAGTCCCAGGTTGTGACTTCTGACCAAACAGTTATAAATTAGGGTTCCCTGACCCCTTCCATGAGTTTGATTAATTTGCTAGAGTGACTCATAGAACTCAGGCAAATGGTTTGCTTACATTTACCCATTTATTGTGAAGGATGTTACCAAGGACACAGATGAATGCCAGATGGAAGAGGCGCCTAGGGCAGGTGTGGGGGGAGGGGCTTGGAGCTTCCCTGCTTTCTCTGGGTGCACCACCCTCTGGGTATCCCCATGTGTTCTGCTATCTGGAGGCTCTCAGAACCTAGTCCTTTCGAGTTTTTATGGAAGCTTCATTGCTTAGGCATAATTGATTGTATCATCGGCCATTGGGGATCAGTTCAACCTTCAGCCCCTCTCCCCTTCCCTGAGGTTGGAGGGTGGGGCTGAACATCCCAACTCTCTAATCCTGCCTTGGTCTTTATCCTGAAGCTTCCAAGGGGCTGTCAGCCCACAGTCATCTCATCTGCATGCAAAAGACATTCTCATCATTCCGGAGATTCCAAGGGGTTTAGGAGCTCTGTGTGGGGAAACAGAGGAAGACGGGAAACAGAAAAAATAGATATTTCACAATATCAAAATAGCTCACCTGCAACTTGTATAAAATGCCTCTACTACTTCCAGAAACTTTTTCAAAGTGAATGTTTCTTATAATAGAATACTTTTAAGTCAAATGTAAACAGAGTTTCTTCTACTTAGAACATAAGTGCCTAAAAACAATTATTGAATGAATAAATAGAAGAACTTAGATTAGTTTCATACTAGCAATATAGTGCTGTCAGTGTTCTGCGTACTGTGAGAAGATAAACACACGTGCACACACAAATATTTATTTTTTCCTTTTTCATGTCCACATTATGTCTGTGAGCTATTGACTTTACCCCTTTTTAAAAATGAGTAAACAAGGTCAAGTAACTTATCCTAAGTCACACAGTTGGTAAGTGGAGGAGCAGGGATAGGAATCCATGTGGATTTGACTACAAAGCCTGAGCTATTTCCATTCTGCCACATTGTCTCCTAGAATGTAACCTAAAGTTTTTCTCCTAACTCTGTGTCCTTGCTGACGGGTTAGCACAGCTAGTGGGGAATGGACTGGCACTGCCCAGCTGTGACGTGGAACCACACCAGGGCAGAAGCGCTTCCTGTCTTCTATCTCACACCTGCCCCTCTAGTCCTGGGTCCACCTTGGCAGGCCTGGAAGGTCCAATTTGGAGCGTCAATTCCAGAGGGCCCAATGCTCAACGGCCAGGCCTGCTCCGTGCTCTCTTCTCCCTGCCCCTGCCTAAAATAGCCACTGTGGAAACATGTTCTGAGAAGTGGGGAATGGTCATCTGGGTGATTATTGGCTAGGATGGTGCTTAAACTATGATAATCATGGAAAGAAACTTCATCCTAAATCTATAAGCACTAAAGGGATGAAAAAAATTCACTTACTCATTTATTGATTTCTTTATTCAATGACTGCCTATTGAGTACCTAGTCAATGCAAGGAACTGTGCTAGGTGCTCAGGAGACTAGAGATGTGTGGAAGCTGAAGAGTGGGAATGGTTGCCTGGGGGAGGGAGGACACTGGAGCATGGAAGTCAGTTGTCTTTCAATAAAGAACCAGTTGAGTTGTGTGAAGGAGAGGAGGTAGGAAGGGCCTCAAAGACCCTTCATACCTGAGCTGTACCCATGCAGGGCAGGGGTGGTGGCCCTGCAACTTGGAGTAAGGGTAGAAGAGACGCTGAATAGCCTAGAGGCAGGGCAGTGAAGGAGAAAGAACTGCATCCCAGTTTGCCACCATCTTGCCGTATGACATTGAATATGTCCGCTCACCCATCTGGTCTTGGGATCCGTGTTCTCAGTGATAATCTGCAGTCCTTGTCCCTTCTGTCTGCCAGAAAGCATGAATATGGGACTTACTTCTGGACCTGCTGGCTCCTGGCCCAGCCTTTGTGCCTGCTTCCCCCAGGGCTGTGCGGAACACGTGGACATGGCTGAATGTTTGCTCTCATGCACAGCAGCCAGTGGGGAGCAATACACCAGGGCTTGCTCATTCTTTTCCAAGTCATGTCCAGTGAAAAAGCACATGTTCAGAAAAGTTCAAAGTAGTTTCGTGGCATACCCGGGAGTGCTTGGGAATGGCTCAAAGAGCTGGGGACTGCTTACCATGTCTGGCTGCCAGCTGCCAGCTGCTAGCTGCCAAGCCTAGGGTTGCACATCTGAGTTGGGTTTCCTGAGCTCGGCTGTAAGCCCATGGGCATAGGACTGTCTGTGTGCCTAAGAGGAGCTGCAGACAAACAATGGATCAGTGTCACAGTGGTTGGCAGGAGGGAGCATGGCCAGCCTCCAAGGCGAGTGCCAAACAAGCTGGCACAAATGAGCCTGACCCATACGCAAGAAAATCTTTGAAAATCTGAGGATTCAGGGATCAGGAAAGGGAACCTTGAATCCTGTCCCAGCTGCAACTTCAATTCAACTCAACGAATAAATTTTGAGCCCCTACTACATGTCAGACCTCTTACAGGCACATGGGACACATCAGTAAACAAAACAGACCAAGATTCCTGCCCTTTTGAAGTTGACATTCTATAGGAAGAATAAACAATAAACAACAATCATAATGAATAAAGACATTTTACGATACATCAGAAGACAAGTGCTTTGGAAACCAAGAAAGAGTCAGGTAAGGGAGTATCGGAGTGTGGGGACAAGTCAAGTAGGTTGCAATATTACCCTTTATTCACTTTATTTACTTTTCTTCTGTAACCAATGGATATGCCTAAACAGAACCATTCAGGAAGCTTAAGCACTTAAGTGAGAAAAGGAATTTGAGATGGGGCAGGGTATGATGGACAAACTTATGCAGGACATGACCAGAATGTTTGAGAAATGTCAAAGAACCAGATCATGGTAGAGGCTTATCTCCAGAAATCTCCCAAAGGCCTTACTCAGGCTAGGTCCATCGCTGTCTGCAAAGTGTGGCCCTTATCCACTCACCAAACTCACCTCCAGAAACCTGGGGGAGTGGAGGGTGTGTGTATGTGTGTAGGGGGTGTTGAGTGGGGATAAACACAGTTACCATGTCAATCAGCTGTTTTGGAGACATACTGTTACATTTTCTTCACTCTTCTAGCTTTTCTGAGTTAGGGGAACCATCTGCAAAGAGTTATCTGCTTGGTGGCCTGCAGGGAACCAAACATGGAACCATCTATCTGAGAAAGGGAAACAAAGGTTTTTAAACTGATGATTACTAAGACTGGTATTAAGGACTGAATGTTAGTGTTCTACCAAAATTCATATATTGAATGCCACCCTGCAATGTGATGGTATTTGGAGATGGCGCCTTTGGGGGGTGATTAAGTTTAGATGAGGTTGTGAGGGTGAGGAACCCATGATGGGATTAATGTCCTTGTAAGAAGAGGAAGAGAGACTAGAGCTCCTTTCTCTCTACCATGTGAGGACACAACAAGAAGATGGTCCCTGGAAGCCAGAAGAGAGCCTTTACCAGGAACGGAATTTGCCAGCCTTGATCTTGGACTTCCCAGCCTCCAGAACCATGAGACATAAATGTCTGTGGTTTGAGCAACTCAGTCTACTGCCTTTTGTTACAGCAGCTTGAGCTAAGGCAGCTGTTATTGTAAATAAATAGGTAAACATAAAACCCAAATTTGAAAAAGGACCCTCAATTCTGAGATCAAATATGCACTCCAAATCTTAGCTGTGTGGTCTCTGGGGATAACGGTGAGGCCAGGGAGTGGGCAGGCCCTTACTGAATAGACCTTAAGGCACGGAAAGCCAGTGTTCTGAGGGCTCCAGCCCAGCCTGTACCCGTGCACCAAGTGCCCCTTCCATAGTAGTTCTGCCTCCTGCATTGCTGCATGCATATGAACGCAGGTGGCAATGTTGATGCCATTGTGCAGGTTTTGAGGAAGATTGGGCTGTCCCTAAAGAAAAGACAGTTAGGGGTGGAGACTAGGAGGGCATGGGAGTCCCACAGTGGTGAGTGAGAGTAAGAACCAGAGAAATATATTTTGTCACTGTTATTCTGATGATGCCTGAGGAAAACATCCGTGATCAAATGTGTGAAGTGTTAAAAGAAAGGGGTCAAGAACAGATATTTCCCAAACAGAAATAAAAAGTAGAAACAACACCATAAGGCAAAGCAGAAGAGTTTCCTCGTGTTGGTCAGCAGCGTGCACAAGAGGATTCTCTGGCCTGGAGCAGTGGGGCCTGTGCGTGGACGTGTGACCAGCGCAAGTGAAAGGGCCTGGCTGCAAGGGGGCGAGAAATTAGGAGGTCAGGAAAGCCAGAGGCCCTTTCTGCCACGGCTCTGCTCCCTGAGAAAGCGAAGTCAGCAGGAAACAGCTGGAGGGTAAGAACCTCCGAAATCCACGCCCCAGGAGCTCAGGAGACCAGTGGGCTGAGAATGCTTCTAACCTGAACCAGATTCAGTCTTGCCCTGAAAAGAGCTGGGGCCTCCTCCTCAACCTGACTACAGCAATGAGGCAAGAAATTTAAGCGACAGGAAGGATGAAATTGTCAACCAGGCCTTGGGGCTTTTCTGATTGAGAGGTTTGTTTTAAACACCTGCTTGACTTTATTTTGATTAATAAAAAAAGAGCAAATTCCTATTCATTAGTGTCTAGGGACCCAAACAGCAAGTCCCATTCTCTGTCTCAGGGATTCTAAATGGCAGGTCATCATTCTGAGAAGGACAAAACAGTGGATAAGGTTTGGGCCCCAGACTGCTGCAGCAGGGGTGGAGGCTGTGGGAGAACCCCGGCTAGAGTGGCAGGTGGACTACTGATGTTATAGACGGTGGTATGTGTTTGCTGTGGCGCAGAGCAGAGACTGTAGGCAGTAAAGTCAGCCCAACCTGGCCGCAAATCTGGATGCCGCCATTTTCTTGTGTTTTCCACACCCATTTTATTGTCTTCTTGTTGGAAATATTTCAAATAACACTGAAGAGCATAAAGTTAAAAATGGAAGTCCCCTAAGTTCTTCCTGCACATCCGTTCCCAAGGGGGAACCACTATTAAAATTTGGTGTTTATCAATCCTTTTCTATGGCATTACCAATACTCATGGCTCTAGCTGTCAATACGGATTATGCAGATGTATATAGTTTTGAGCTCCCTATACACAAATGGAATTATACTATACATACTTCCCGAAACTCTCTTTTGCTTACTACATTGATAATTACATCCATGTCCGCACATGTAGATATCGTCCTTTAAAAGCTGCATTGTGCTCCATCCTGAGTACAGCTCGTAACATACTTGACAAGCTCTCTACTAATGGCTATTTTAATACTTCCATATTTTCTTTTTGCTATTAAACACCATGCTGCCAAAAAAACCTTATATAGCTATATATGTGTATACTTGTTGACTATTTCTACAAGATACATTCCTAGAAGTGGAATTGCTGTGTTGATAAGTATGAACACTTAAAGTGATGATTATAGTGCCAAATTTCTCTAAAAGAAAGTTGGACCAACTCGTATTCCCACCAATAAAGAATGAATAGCTTTTCCCGACACTTTGATCGGTATTTTTGTTGCCGTTATTTATAGAATGTGGCGGATACTTAGCTCAGCACTTAGCATGCTTGTTAGACACAAGCACTTGGTGCGTTCTCTTTGCTGCTGTCACAGGAACTTCCTGTAACACCAGCTCACTGTAGCACAGCTTCGGATCCACAGCAACCCAGAACATTCTGCCTCCATGGTGACCATTATGTGCAGTCAAAGCCCGAAGCCACATTTGTTCACATGACAGCTGCCATTGCATAATCCCACACCCTAATTTTCTGCCAGGGAAAATGTGGACAATATATTTTTCTTCCTTATCTACTTTCAAGCCTGATAACCATCATGGAAATTTTTTATTTTCTGGCATGGCTCCAGGTGTGGCCAACATTGCCAAGATCCTTTACTAGACTTAGGATTCATATTTATTTTTTTTCTTGGCTAAGATTGAGGGCAAATGATCAGAGACAAGAGTTTGCTAACTCAGATCTCTCTCTCATCTGTCAATGATGGAGTAAGGATCGAAGAAAAGGGTGAGTGTCCTCCACCCCCATCCGCAGTGATTAAGAGGAGGCTAAAGGGACCCCTCTCATCTCCAAAAGACAAGTGGAGCCCAATGCCCCTCCCCCATCTCCTCTTTAACTGGAGCAGTATTCCTTTATCTGTGATGTATTGGGTTTACAATTAAAATTTAATTTTTTTGAAAATGTTCCAATGCTTTTTTTTTTTTTTTTACTGATTGTGGCAAACAGAACAGAAGCCTGCCTCCAGCTTCACTCTCTGATTCAGCTCAAGCCCTATCTTAGGTCAGCTCCCACGGGATATTGGGAGCTTCCACTCCCAGGCCTGTGGACTCTGGACACATCTTCAGTCTCTACAGTAACTGGCAGTCACCCTCCCCTCCAGCCTTGCCATGCTGCCCTCGAGTTTTCCCATGTGGAACCCAGCCAGCCTGCTCAGGGATGCCTCCCTTCCTGCCCAGCACCTTGCTCCTTTGTGCAGCCTTGCCCCTCCCTCCCAGCTGTCACTGGTGGCATATTTAAGTCCCACCGTGGCAGTCAAGGGTAATACTGACCCTCCCCCTCTTCAGGTCCTAGTCTGGGTCTCCCTCAGCAATGTGGGCCTGCCACCCCCCTCCCCCTGCCCCCCTCCAACCTGACTGACGGTTGGAGACTCCCATCTCCCTTCATTCAGACACGACAAGGAAGTGTTTTTACTAGGAAATGGAGGGAAATACAAAGGCAGAGAAATGAATGAGCTTCCAGGGTGCTCATTGCAGATCCTGACTTTAATGCAGCCCAAATTTGGCTGGCGTAGCTTAAATGGCATTTATAGCTAGTCTCTGGATTCCTTCTCCCACCTCAGCCTTGACTCAAACACAAGAAGCACACATTCAGGGAGGGCATGATAGTCTACACACGTCAAGAAATCTGGGGTGCTATGGTGGGTCACCAGTAATCTCATCAAGAGTCCCAAGTGGATGTGAAGGATTTTCATGGGTTGGTTCACTTGTTTTCAAACATTCAAGACCCTTTTGTGGGACAGACCATTTAATTTGTTAAATTTGCAAAGTCAAAATTGTCTTTTTTCCCCTTAGATCTTTGCGTTCTGCTTACGGTGATGGAAAGGGAGACGTCAATGATAACCCACATTTTCTGGCTTGTGCAGTGTGGCAAGGTGGCACCATTCCCTGAGGTCAGGAACGCTGAATGAGGACAGGTGTGAGGAGGAAAGGTGAAGAGCTTCCTTTCGGACCTGTAGAGTTTGAGGTGACTGTAGGATATCCCTGTGGGAGAAGAGGTCTGGGTTGGTGGTAAAAGATACAAAGTTTAATAAAATAGGTGTTACAGGTGCTATGGGGGGAAATCTTAGACACCATGCATGCTCAGTGTACAAAAAGGGCATTTTCATCTTTTGTAATAACATTACCTTATAATGATATGGTGCTTTCCAGTTTATCACATCCTTTCAGATCTATTATGTAATTTGAGCACCATGACGTTTCACTGAGAATTTCTATCCCCATTTACAGTTGAGAAAACTGATGCTCCAGTCCTCAAGTCTGAAAGAACATTTACTCTCCACATCATCCATTCTTTCTTTCCTCTAATTCACTGTCATACCCAAATGGGTATAAAAATTAAACCTATATATGAATAAATATAATTCTGTTTAACAAAGTCCTATCCAAAGAATGCCAGGGTTACAAAACAGTGTGTTTGTCTTTGTGTGTGAAAGGGATGAGCTCTCTTAATATTGGGGTGGCTGCTCTGTGCTAGGAAGACTTTCCTCCCAGTGACATCATTATACCATATAGAGACAGTACAGGGCAGACACTGCTTAGGATTATTTCTCACAAATTTTTCCAACAGTTTGCATTATTTTTTTTTCTACTGTCTGAGTTTCATAAGCTCTGAAATTCCTTGTTCTCATCCTGTGTTGTATTTTCTGGTCCAGCCAAACCCAAGAAATGTCATATGATCATGTAAAAGCTTTGCATGAATGTAAGGATGTGGGGTGGGGGCGTGTGTCTTTATTTGTCAGAAAGTCTTTGCCAATCTGCAAGAACCTGAAGTCTCAAGTGATACTGACTCCAAAGAATATTTTTTTAAGGAGGAGTTTCTATTTATAATGTCTCACAAGGAAGGAAAAAAGTATAGAAACCACTAAGAAACCAGTCTCTTCCCCTTATCTAGAAGCAAAGGAATCACGACCAGAGCTGATGTGCTACATCCTCTCATTGATAATTTCCTCTATAACAACCTTATTTTAAAACTCAGGATGTTGCTACTTAGACAGGTGAACTGACTCACCTATTGTCACAGAACTTGTTAACAACAGTGCTCCGGTAGTTTCATGACTCATGAGTCAGCCCACCTTGTCACATGAGCTGCTAGATAGATGAAGAATATTATGTGGGAACTTGGGGATTGTTTTACCATTATACTGTCTTCAGAGAAAGCCCCATTTACATTGTCCTTATGTGTTAGAGTCTATATAGTTTTGTTAGTGTTTCTGTTAAGACATCTAGAGGAGATTACATAACATCCCCCCTGGGACTCATGTTCATATTTAACTTTCCTTAAACCCAGGAAAGGCCTTATATCTAGGCAACTGGCAATATTCCTTTTCACTCTTCCAGGTAAAGGAAAACTGTCTTTTGGAATTTAACCTAAGAGCTGGTGAAGTACATGTTAATGTAAAATAGCTGTATTAGTCAGGGTTCTCCAAGGAAGCAGAACCAACAGTAGATATAGATAGATACATAGATACATAGATATACAGATACATAGATGAGAGGAGATTTATTAAGGGAATTGACTCATGACAACTGAGGCTGGGAAGTCCACAATAGGCCATCTGTAAACTGGAGAACCAGGAACCCTGCAGTGTGGCTCAGTCTAAGTCCGGAGGCCTTAGAACCAGGAAAGCTGATGGTGTAACTCTCAGTCAGAGGCTGGAGGCCTGAGAACCAAGGGGCCTGCTGGTGCAAGTCCTAGAATCCAAAAACTGGAGAACCTGTAGTTCTGATGTATAAGGGCAGGACAAGAGGGCATCCCAGCTCTAGGAGAGAGCAAATTCGCCTTTCCTCTGCCTTTGTGTTCTATCCAGGCCCCCAGCTGATGGGATGGTGCTTGCCCACATTGGGTGAAGGCAGATCTTCCCCACTCAGCCACTAATTCAAATGCCAATCTCCTTCAGAAACATCCTCACAGACACACTCAGAAATAATGCTTTACCAGCTATTTGGGTATCCTTCGATCCAGTCAAATGGACACTTAAAATTAACTATCACAGTACCTAGGTTGTATTTTTCCTATGTAATTGTTATATCCATAAACATTCATAATTTAGTCAGTATTTTTAAAGTTGACTAGAAAACAAGTTGTACATTTTTCTAATACCTCTGTGTCTATGTTTATGTCTACATCTACATTGGGGTCTACATCCACATCCATTTCTGCCTATATAGTTATTTGAAATGATCTCTAAAAGAATATATACTGACATGCTAACAGCTACTGTTGGTTATATGTAGAATCATGGACAATTTTACTGTTTTCTTTTTAGAACTGTGTTTCAGAAGGAGTTTCCTATATTTTATATTTTTTCTACAATGTAATAGTATTAGCAACATAATAAAAAAGATTTTTAAAAATCTATTTTCCAATCTGCCAATCCAGGATATGACATAAATTTCAGGGCCACCTGAGAGATTGTGGGAGTAATGGTAATCATGTGCTCTATAACCTTGTTTAGCCAAGGAAGTGAGTAAAAACTAGCAAATAAGATAAAAACAAGTGTAAAATGTTGCAGCGTTGATCTAGTTACTATGTTCTGAAGCAGCGAGATGATGAAGAAGTTGCTGGGAGCCTTTCCGAAGGTCGTCAGTTTTCAGTGGTGGGTTGATGTGACGGCAGAAGGAGAAAGAGGCTGTGAGGGGGTCAGTGGTGAGACCCAGCGCAGTGTGGACGCAGGACAGCAAGCTGGCTAGCTTTGTGTTACAGCAGCTTACTTGAGAATATGTCACTGAACATATGTATACATGTTTATTTCTCAGAAAGACATCCACATGGACGTTTGGTCACATATACAGGTATTACAGATTACTGTCTGTGATTCCTGTGATTGCACGTGGCTGACAAAGGCAGTCATTATTTTGGAGTCCTAATGGGGTAATGGAATATTGCTTGCCAGAAAAAGGTGTATTTACTCTTTCTTCACTGTATGAAAAGCTCACTAGTGAAAATTGCCCATGAAAATGGACTTTAAGTCTGACGATGGACGACACTGCTTTCCTGGGACCTGCTGTGAGACTCATTTCACCAGGGGCACCATGTGGTGGCCGATGTATGAGGTGGAGGAAACTGGGGATATTGCCAAGTTCTCGTGCTCTTATCAAAGTTCTCATGTTCATAACAGAACATCAGGTACCAGGGACGTTGCCAATGTTCTTATGATATTTGATCAAGAAGGAACTGGATTCTCCCACCCCTACCAAGCACCGAAGTTCCATTGACCTTGCCCAAACCAGCACAGGAAAGTTCTACCTTACTTTGGAAATGCATGGAGAAATGTATTATTGAGCACTGGTTCCAGGCTTCCATCTAGATTCCACGGTTTCTCATGGAACTTACACACTACCCTTTAGTGTGTGTGTTCTACACGAAAGAAAACAACAAAGAACAGCATCAACAACACCTAGGTGCTATACCAACAACACCACTAAGTAGTTGTAAGGTAGGTAGGTGCAAAATACTTATGGGGGAGTCAGCATAAGCCAATTTAGTCAGAGTCTGCATATCTGGAGAAAAAAACAAAAATTACTGGAAATCTACATGAAAATATTTATAAAATTGATCTGATGGTGGTGAACTACAAGAGACTGGTTAAATGTCAATATTTTCACAGAAAAGTCTATTTAAAATACATAAAATATATGTTTAATATATTCATATCTATTAAGTATTAATATGTTATTTATCTCATAGATAAATATAATGCTTCAATGGGCATAATCAGAACAAACAGCAGAAAAGAATTATAAAAACTGTATGTGTTCATTGAAAATGTAACTTGTACCTTCTTATACTTCTGCAGCCATAGTTAACAAAAAAATATGAATAATTAGTGACTCCCCAAATTAAAATATGTCTGTGCTCTTTTTGGAAAAACATGATGTGTATTTTTATAAAGCTTCTATTGTACTTAATAAATACTTATTCTGAAAAAGTTTTGCTTCCAGTATGATAAAGTAAGTTTTTTATCTAATAGCCAGACTCTGTGACAGATAGCAACTATGAAGTCTGAACAAAATACCAAAAAAAAAA
This sequence comes from Propithecus coquereli, assembly GCF_000956105.1. Classification (NCBI taxonomy): domain Eukaryota; kingdom Metazoa; phylum Chordata; class Mammalia; order Primates; family Indriidae; genus Propithecus; species Propithecus coquereli. Next base: position 2,413,161 of record NW_012154507.1, on the reverse strand, counting down.
AAGAAAAAAAGAAATAAAGCTGTTTGAGGGCTGGGCTCTGTGAAAAACAGAAAGGAAAGGGAGTCAGAGCAGTCAGAATGTACACTGCCAAGACCAGAACCAGCTGTCCCCTCAGGGCAGTCATGGTGTGGGCAGGAGGCAGTTAAAACTTAATGGAAAGCCTGTGTCTCTCCGGTGAGAGGATTTAGGGGAAGGGACCTAGGACAGCTAGGATCACTGGAGAGCGATGCTGGAACCCCAGAAAGGAGAACACCAGAGAAGGGAAAGTCAAATTCTGTGTATAAACTGTGCCCAAGACTGGCTGACTGTTGAATCACACTGGTTAGGTGAGTTTTGCATTTTGAGTCTAACCAAGTTAATCGCCTTCTGAAGAAAAAAATGACACTCTTTGGAAGAAGATCAAAGAATTGAGAATCTCCACAACATAGTATGGATATGTCAAAGACATAATCCAAAATTACTTGACTTAGGAAGAGCCAGGAAAATGTGATCCATTTCTAAGGGAAGGGGCATCAATAGGCGTCAGCTCCAAGGCAACGCAGGCATTGGAATTGTCAGAGAAGCACATTAAAGCAGCTGTTATGACTATGCTTAATCAAGTAAAAGAAAATAGGCTTTATTTATTTTCCTCTCACATACTTACTTTTTTTGTGGTGAAAGTACCTAAAACCTATTCTCTTATTAAACTTCCAGTGTGTAGTACAAGGAGATTAACTAGAGTCCTCATGCTGCACATTAGATCTCTAGGTTTATTTATCCTGCATAACCAAAACTTTCTACCCTTTGAGCTCCATCTTCCCATCTCCTGACCCCCATCCCTCCCCCAACAACTGTCCCTGGTAACCAGCTTTCTATTATGTTTCTATGAGTTTAAGCTATTTTTTTATTTTTAAGAGTCCACATATAAGTGAGATCATGCAGCATTTTTCTTTCTCTGTTTCGCTTATTTCACTTAGCATATATAGAAAAAACAATCCCAAAACAATCTTGAGAAAGAAAAACAAAGTTGGAGGTATCACACTTTCTGATTTATAATACATTTCAAATAGTAGTAATGAAAACAGTATGATAACACTCTTTTGAGAATGATAAAAGAATTGAGAATCTCAACAACATAGTATTGATATGTTGAAAATAGATAACCTCAGCAGAGAAGTATAAAAAAGATCATACAGACCAATGGTGCAGAATGGAGAGCCCAGAAATAACCCTACACATGGTCAACTGGTTTTTGACTAGGCTACCAAGGAAACACAAAGGGGAAAGAATAATTTCTTTGACAAGAGGTGTTGCGAAAGCTGGATATCCACATGCTAAAGAATGAAATTGGACTTATCTTACACCATACACAAAAATAAACTCAAAATGGTTTAAAGACCTAAACATAGGACCTGAAAGACCTAAAACCATAAAACTCCTAGAAGGAAGTACAGGCGAAAAGCTCCCTGGTATTGGCCTTGGCAAGGATTTTTTTTTTTTTTGATACCTCACCAAAAAGCACAGGCAACAAAAGTAAAAATAAACAAGTGGGACTACATCAGACTAAATATGCTTTCAATAAATGAAAAATGTGCAAAATGTGCATAAGCCAGGAGGAGCAATGATGGTGTGTCAGGCGTGTTACTGCCATCTGTCATGGATGTCTGAGTGAGAAAGAGATGGGAACTGCTGTATTAAACAGTAGGGAAACACTGACTGTTCTTTTCATTGATTGGTTGTGTTGTTTTTAGGAAGAGATCGTTACATTCAGGAATGTGATTTTTAAAAAATTATTAAAAGATCTATAGACAATTAACAATAGTATTGTTATTACATAAAACACCAGAAAATTGATAAGAAACACAGCAAAATATCAAAGCACAAATGAACGGAAGACATGGACATAAAATTCCTAAAAGAAAAATTGTAGTAAGAAAATAAATGTATGCAAAAGGCCAGTCTTACTATTATTCAAGGAAATACAAACTGAAATAATGATATCACTTCTTGCTAATTAAATTGGCAAAACTTTGGTGATAGTATTCAGTTCTAACGGAGAGGTTAGGAAAATTATTTATTCATATATTATATACAAAGTTATATAAAAAATTTCAAATGCTTTGGAAAGTACTCGATGATATATGCCAATAGTTATAAAAGTATTCATATCATTAAACCTAGTAACATCAATTTTGTATTTTAGGAAATAATCTTAAACATTAAAGAGCCACATAAATAAAGTTGCTCATCACCAAGTAACATAATAGCAAAAAAAATTTTTTAAAGGTAATGTCGAGAAAAATATCTAATAATAGAGAAATTGTTAGGTAAATTTGGGTACACTTATGGGATGAAAAATCATGCAGTTATTAAAATCTTATGGCCATGGAGAGATTATAGAGCAAAACTGATACGGAGTGAACTAAGCAGTTAACAACAGTATATGTATATTATAATAACAATTTTCTAAAATACATTTGAAATGTAAACCAAAATAAGATAGTAATTGTGTAATGAAGATGGGGTAATGAGTGATTTTTCACCTGTAGTTTTGAATCATTGTGTTTAAAAGTATAATTTTTTAAAGCAGTTTAGGCAAGGGTTTATAAGGCCTGGGATCGGAGCAGGAGTCATGAAAAGCATGGATTGGAAGGAGGAAAGCAAATGGATGGCATTTGGCACTTTGATTATGTGTGGACTGCAAGAGAGGCAGGTGTCAAAGACAAGATTTACAAAACTTACAGAATAGGGTTCAAGTCCCAGCTTCATTGCTCAGACAAGCGCAGCAGCTGGGCACATTGGTGGTCTCTAATGGACCACGTTTCCCTTCCACTTGAACCTGGTCTACACCCATGATTTGCCTTAAGCAGTAGAATGCAGTGGGAGTGATACTGTGTGAGTTCTGGACTTAAGCCTTGAGAAAGCATTTGCTCTTTGAGGAGCTCTGAGCCGCCATGCAAGAAATCCAATTACCATGCTGGAGAGCCCCTATGGGGAGAGAGAGACCCTGTGACTATATGGACAGAGAGACTCAGCTATCCCAGCATCCCAGCTGAGCCCAGCCTTTTAGCTGTCCCCCATCAGGTGCCAGACAGGGGAGAGAGCCATCTAGACATTCCAGCCCCAGCCGCCGCCTGAGGCAGCATCATGAGAAATCCCAAGTGAGGCCAGCACAAGGACTGTCCATCTGAGCCCCAGTCCACCCATGCAATCATCTGAAATAATAAATTGGTTGTTTGATGTGGGTTTTTTAAAAATGCAGCACTAGATAACTAAAACCCCAAGTTAATTAAGGAACTTACCCTATCCTCAACTTCCTCACCTGCAAAACCAAGTAATAATTATATTGTCTTGATAATAGAATCACCATGATGGTCAAATAAGACAATGTGTTCAATGTTTCTGAAAATTTTCCACCAAAGCATCTCTGCTGTCAGAGGACAGTGAACAGCATATGCTGGGGGTCTGGGGGGTGTGGCTTAAAGCATCCTGCTAAATATATGCTATTTCTTGGAAGGTTTTTGTTTAACATTATAGCCAGTTTTGCATTCTCCATAAAGTGTCCCTGTTATTATTTTTTAATGTATTTTCTCCAGTTAAAGGCACCCTGATTATCCCGTGCCTTCACATCCTCCTACAGCATTGTGGGGAAACCTCAGGGGTATGAAAACCCAGTTTGAAAGATGTAGGTGCATGTAATCTATAAATGTACAACAAAGGGAAATCACTGGTAAGAGGAGACAGACAAGGAGTGGTCAAGAGAGGCAGAGGAGATCCAGAAAATTACCAGGTCTTAGAAACTGAGGGAGGTTTGTTTAATAAACAAATGTTGCAAAGAGGCCATTGGATTTGGTGTCTGGTAAGTCACTGATGTTCAAAGCAATGATTTCTTTGGTGAGGAGGCAGGAGCCAGGGATAGAATAAAAGTGAGCAGAGTGGTGGCCTCTTTGATGATGTAGGGAGTGTAACTGATAAGTTGATAGAACTTCAGGAAGAAGTGGGGATATAGAGAAGGATTTTGGTCTGTTAAGCTTTGTTTTAGAACAGAAGAATGCTACACATGTTTTTTAAATTTCAAAATATTAAGGAGATACAAAGGTTTTTGTTGAATGGATAGCTTTTATAATGCTTAAATTGGGGCTTTTAGGGTGCTTGTCACCAGAACAATGTTCATTGTATTTGATAGGTAAATTTTTACCTCTCCCTCCCACACTCTCATCCCTACCTTCTTGTTTTCCAATGACCTTTACATCTCTTTGTGCCTGTGTATGTCCATCGATTAACTCCCAATTATTAGAGAGTATATGTGGTGTTTGTTTTTCCATTCCTGAAATACTTCACTTAGGACAATGGTCTCTAGTTCCATTCAAGTTGCTGCAAATGACATTATTTCATTACTTTTTATGGCTGAGTAGTACTCCATGGTGTGTGTATATGTGTATTTATCATATTTTATTAATCCACTCATGAATCTATGGGCACTTAGGTTGATTCTACATCTTTGCAATTGTGAATTGTCCTGTGATAAACATTTGAGTGCAGGTGTCTTTTTGATAAAATGACTTCTTTTCCTTTGAGTAGATATCCAGTAGTGGGATTGCTGGGTCAAATTGTATGTCTACCTTTATTTCTTTGAGAAATCTCTATACTTTTTTGTTGTACTAATTTGCAGTATCACCAGCAGTGCATAAGCATTCCCTTCTCTTTGTATTCATGCCAGTATTTATTGTTTTTTGACTTTTTAGTAATGGCCATTCTGACAGGGGTAAGGTGGTATCTCATTGTGGTTTTAATTTGCATTTCCCTGATAATTACTGATGTTGAGCATTTTTTCATGTTTGTTAGCTATTTGTCTATTTTCTTTTGAAAAACTTATGTTCATGTCATTTTGCCACTTTTTAATGGGATTGTTTGTTTTTTTCTTGCTGATTTGTTTGTAGATTCTGGATATTAACTATTTATCAGATGTACAGTTTCCAAATATTTTCTCCCATTCCATAGGTTGTCTATTTACTCTGTTGATATTTCCTTTGCTGTGCAGAAGCTTTTTAATTTAATTAAGTCTCATTTTTCTATTTATTTTGTTGCTATATTTATTATTGTGGTCTTAGTCATAAATTATATGCCTAGGCCAATGTCTAGAAGAGTTTTTCCTAGATTTTCTTCTAGAATTGTTATGGTTTCATGCCTTACATTTAATTCTTTTATGCATCTTGAATGAATTTTTGTATATGGCAAGAAACAGGGGTCCTATTTCATTCTTCTGCATGTGGCAATCCAGTTTTCACAGCACCATTTATTGAATAGGGCTTCCTTTCCCCCATGTATGTTGTTGTCTGCTTTGTCAAAGATCAGTTGGCTGTAGGTAGATGATTTTATTTCTGGGTTCCCTATTCTTTTCCATTGGTCTATGTTTCCACTTTTACACCAGTATCATGCTGTTTTGGTTACTATAGCCTTGTAGTATAATTTGAAGTCTGGTAATGTGATGCCTCCAGATTTTTTTTTTTCTTAAGATTGCTTTGGCTGTTCAGGCTCTTTCCTGGTTCCAAATGAAGTGTAGAATTTTTCTCTAGATCTGAAGTATGATACTTTGGTATTTTGATGGGGATGGCATTGAATCTGTAAATCACTTTGGGCAGTGTGGACATTTTAACAAGGTTGGTTTTAACAATCCACAAACATGAGATGTTTTTCCATTTGTTTGTATCATCTGTGATTTCTTTAATCAGTGTTTTGTAGTTCTCCTTGTAGAGATCTTTCACCTCCTTGGTTAAGTATATTCCTAGGTATCTTATTTTCTTTGTAGCTATTGCGAATGGTATAGAGTCTTTGATCTGACTCTCAGCTTGACTATTATTAGTATACAGACATGGTACTAGTTTGTGTACATTGACTTTTTAACCTGAGACTTTGCTGAATTTATTTACCAATTCTAGGAGTCTTTTGGTGGAGTTTTTAGGATTTTCTAGATACAAGATCAAATCATCACCAAAAAGAGATAGTATGACCTCTTCTTTCCTGAATTGAACACCCTTTATTTCTTTCTCTTGCCTGATTGCTCTGGCTAGGACTTCCAGTATTATGTTGAATAGAATGGTGACAGTGGGCACCTTTGTCTTGTTCCAGTACTTAGAAGGAATATTTTTAACTTTTTCCCATTTAGTATGATGTTGTCTGTGGGTTTGTCATATATGGCTTTTATTATTTTGAGATATATTCTTTCTCTGCCTAGTTTGTTTAGGGTTTTTACCATGAAAGAGTGCTGGATTTTGTTGAATGCTTTTTCTGCATCTATAGAGGTGATCGTATGGTCTTTGCTTTTGCTTCTGTTTATGTGGTGAATCATGTTTATTGATTTGTGTATGTTGAAACATCCTTGCATCCCTGGGGTGAAACCCACTTGATCATGGTGAATTATGTTTTTGATATGCTGTTGAATTCAGTTTGCTAGTATTTTGTTAAGGATTTTTGCATCTATATTCATAAGTGATACTGGTCTGTAGTTTTTTTTTGTGTGTCCTTTCCTGACTTTGGTGTCAAGATGATACTGGCTTCATAGAATAAGTTAGGGAGGATTCCCTCCTTTCTATGGTTATGAAACAATTTCTATAGTATAGGTACCAGTTCTTCTTTGTAGATCTGGTAGAATTTGGCTTTGAATCTTTCTGGTCTACAGCTTTCTTTTGTCAGAAGATTTTTTTTATTACGTTTCAATCTTGCTGCTTGTTATTAGTCTATTCAGGATTTCTATTTTTTCCTGATTCATGTTTGGGAGGTTGTGTGTTTCCGGGAATTGATCCATCTCCTCTACACTTTCTAGTTTGTGGGTGTAGAGGCTTTCATATTAATAGTATTCATGGATCATATTTTGTATTTCTGTAGTATCAATTGTAATGTCTTCTTTTTTATTTCTGAGTGAGCTTATTTGAATCCTTTCTTTTCTATATCTGGTTAATCTGTCTAGTGGTCTACTGGTTTTGTTTATCTTTTCAAAGAACAAAGTTTTTGTTTTGTTAATCCTTTGTTTTTTTGTGTGTTTTTTTTTTTGGTTTCATTTTCTTTAGTTCTGCTCTGAGCTTTGTCATTTCTTTTGTTCTGCAGCTCTGGGTTTCCTCTTCCTTTTCTAGTTCCTTGAGATGTGACATTAGGTTGTTAATTTGTGATCTTTCTGTCTTTTTGATGTAGGCATTTAAGTCTAAGAATTGTCCCCTTAGGACTGCTTTTGCTGTACCCCATAGATTTTGATAGCTTGTGTCCCCTTTGTTGTTCACTTCAAAGAATCTTTTGATTTCCATCTTAATTTCATCATTGACCCAAGTAACATTCAATAGCAGGTTGTTTAATTTCCATGACATTGTGTAGATTTGACTATTTCTCTTAGAATTGATTTCTAGTTTTATTCCACTGTGGTCCAAGAAGACATATGGATGATTTTGATTTTTTTGAATTTTCTGAGGCATATTTTATGGCCTAAGATATGATCAATCTTGCAGAATGTTCCATGACTGCACATGCTTTTAATGATGGGGAGAAAAGCAGTAAGGAGGAGAGAACTTGAAGGATATGAAAGAGGGCTGATGAAGCAAGAAACAAGATTGAAGAAGAATTGTGAGGTTTAGGATGGTTAATACAAGTAGAGGAGCTAGCCTCAGGAGAACAAAAGAACCATTTCTGTAATGGGAGGGAAAGAGCAAAGGGTGGGGAAGATACAGAGACATTTAGAAGTGGAAGGGGGAAGAGGGAAAGTTCATGTTCTGCAGCATTGTCCACTGGGACACCAGATCACCTGCAGAGAAGGCAAAGCTGGAGGCTTGAATAGAATGGAAAGATTTAATATAGTTGAAAGAATGATAGAGGAATTGTTTAGAGGCAAGTAAAAACCCAAGCAGCTCGAGGGTATAGCTTAGGGTGGAGAATGTGAATTTATTGAGGCATCAATTGTTGACCTCATTCAATGACTTTCTAGGTCATATATATGCATATACATATATATTAGAGAGACAGAGAGAGAGAGAGAGAGAGAGAGAGAGGGAGACAAAGAGAGACAGAGAGAGACAGAGAGAAACGGGTGTTTCCCAGCACTGATGATTAAAAAGACAGGTGATTCAGGAGGAGGTGTCAGAGAGGGGATGCTTGTGCTATTAGAGCATTTTTGCCCAGGCCAGGTGGAGACTGAAAGGGTGTTGGTGGACTAGGGGCATGTGACAGGGTCCACGGTTGGGACATGATGGATGCTGTGAACACTCTTAGTGGGAATGAGGGAATAGGAAATGTTAAATACAGTCAGAGACATTTTACATTCACAGATCTTAACATTCATACAATTGCCCATAATGCTGCGTTCAAAGTGTAATTAAAACTCTGACTGGATAAAGTAAAGAGTACAGCGAATGGTTCGAGGAAAATAAGACGAGTGGGTTTGAAGTGCTGTCTTGTGGATGGTGCGATGGTCAGTTTTAGTGTCAATGTGGTTTGGCTAAAGTTCCCAGATACTCAATCAAACACTAGGATAGGTGTTGTGAAGATATTTTATAGTGTGATTAAGGACCATAATCAATTGCCTTTAAGGGAGTGAGATTTTCCTAAATAATCTAGTGGTCCTGATTCAATCCATTGAAAGGCCTTGAGAGCAGAGCTGAGATTTCCTTGAAGAAGAAGACATTCCACCTGCATATTGTAGCTTCAGCCATGCCTGAAAATTCCCGCTGTCCTTCCTGATGGCCTGCTGTAGAGATCTTGGACCTGCCTAGCTAGCTTCCACAATCACATAAGCAGTTCTTTCTAATAAATCTCCTAATATATTACCTCCTAGTGTTTCTGTTTCTCTGGTTGTATCCTGACTGATACAGAAGGGATAGGCCATGGGGGAAGATAGCAACCCACCTTTTCTGCTCATGTTGTATTTTTGGCACTGTAATACACAGGTGAATAAATGGATAACATTCAGGTTTGAGATGGAGGGAATAAAGGATGGATGGATGGATGGATGGATGGGTAAGTGAAAGAGTTAAGTGAGAGAGTGTGTGAATAAGTAAATGATTTCATATACTAAATAGGAATAAATTCTCTCTTAAAAAAGAAGAAAATTCCTGCTATCTAAAATCTTGTGTGGGTGAGATGAATGATAAGGGGTACTTTTGAAACCTAGAATTCTTGGTAATTGTAAAATATTTGTTTTCTATTTTAACCATCAACTTAAAGTATGAAAACTATAGAAAACATTTTCAGTTGGAGTTTTTCAAGCTGCCTAGAGCTGTTCTGTGCATCCAGAGTTCCAATGTTAAGCAAAATGTGAAGACCTGCTCTGGTGGAAATGTTGGTCTTTCATTTAGTAGATATGAGAATGATGGATTTGATTCAGGACTTGAGATGGGATACAAGAAACAAGAATCATTTTTACTTCTCTCCCTTATTCCTTTCCCTCCTCCCCAGAGGTGGGGGAGTGGAGTGAAACAGAACTCACTTTTGTTCAGCAGATGTTTCTAGAGCGGCTCCTGTGAGCAGGCAAGCCTGACAGGCAAGAGAAGGACTTGAAATACCTCACAGAAAAGGTGGAAATTTCCCCCCAGTATCCTACCAACCAAACTGTGATTTGATCTGATCCTTTTCTTTAGGAGAGTTAAAGAGGCTTTTAAATTTCTGATTCAAAAGTGTGTACTTCTCTCTGAAAATAGAAATGTATTGTTTCCATCAGACCCTCTCTGATAGTTTATAGGTGGTCAGATCAGATGAAGGAAATAAACATGGCAGAAGATCCCACATTGTGCATTGACTCCCTGCCCCAGAGCCTCATGCCACCATGGGACATCCTTTGTGAGGGCGTGGGATGGCTTTTCTACACAAAGATAGGAGGGGCCCTGTACAGCCTGGTATATGCCCACTGCTGGTGTTCTGGTTTACTTGAGCGTGATTGGCTATCTGCAGGATCATATGGCAGAAGCTTCTGTGCATAAGCTAAGGAAACTCCTTGCAGAGAAAGTATCCTAAAGAAAGAAGGAGCCAGGCATCCTGAATTGACCCAGTCACAGAAGCTTAACCATTGGAGGAGTGTATTGACCCCAATGTACATTGGACAGTGTATTGTCTATTGCTGGATTCTGATACTCCCTGGAATCTAAGCAGAGAGAGAACGGTTGGTAGGAATGGAAAGAGCTGTTCTGCTAAACACTATAAACATTGGGATATCAGAAAGCATGGTTTTAGCAAGAGTTACTGAAATGGGAGGGAGGAATTCTCCCTCACTTTTCCATAAGCCACCAAACAGCCACGGCATCATGGAGGGTCAGTGTGCTGGTGGTGGTACGGTGGGGTCCCACCTCTGAGCAGAGCATGTGCAGTGCCCAGCAGGAGGGAGCTTGTCCATGAGCACACAGCAGACATTCCCTGGGACTTCCAGAAGTGCCTGGGTGTCTCACACATGAGGCATCACTGTTACTACGACCCCAGCTCTATCCACAGGCACATCTGAGGAAGGTCGGGTCACATGAGGACCCACGTCTTCCATCTGGTGATGGATTCTTCTGCCAAGTAAAGCCTAGAGTACCAACCAAGGATCAGAACTATTACATTGTTCATCATAATTCTTTTCCTCAAACATTTTGTTAATCCTATTCTATTTATTTGTGGGCATATTTTGATTAAATTTCAGCCTGCTTTATGTAGCCTTCTTAGTGTATGCTTGTCTTTTTGACCAAGGAAGTTGAATTATAACCACTTGTACTTTTTTCTGATGTCAAGTTGACTATATTCTGATAACCTTAAATGTCCCTCCAGGTATTGCCTTTTTTCTCACAAGTGAGGGTTCCATTACCTGCAGGTCTATGGGTAGCAGGGAACAGGGCTGAGCTACAGTTAGGGATGGTGTGTGGCTCCATCTGCTTTTAATGGCCATTGACCAAATTGTATAGTCCCTTTATTAGATATTCTTGAAACCCTATGTGTGCAGAAATGGAGTTTTTCCTCTCTCTAGTGGATCCTAAACTTCTTTATTTTTCACAGTGCAGGAGACTGTGCACCTCCTGGGGACTTTTCCTGATGCACAGCCAAAATGTAATGTTTTGTTCACTCCTTCCTTAAAGAAGAGGACCTGACCAGCTTATGAATACTAGAACACATGCATTTGATTTCTGCTTTCAATCATTTTTGAGATTTATTGTTCCTGGATGTGTACCATTAGACAGAAGTGATGGGATCAATAAAACTTGGAATTATCTAACAAGAAAGGCCAATTTCTTGCTTATTATATTTGTAAAGCAAACTCCATTGGGTAGCTCCCCAGTCTATGAAAGCGAGTGAATCAATAGTGCTCTTATGGCCTGGATAATACTATACCTTGGCACTAAGTGAGTGATGTCAACATTAAGGCAGGAGGGAGGGAAGGAGGAGGTACCGTCACTGTATCTGGAAAGGTCTCATGCCTTTCAGGTTGACACCTAAGAAGAAGCATCAATTCCTTTTCCTGTTCTAACATATTTTCCTCTTGTGCATAAGAAATTATTCAAAGATGGTAGCAAATTTCCCATATGACCTTTACAGCTACTGGTTTGGAATGATTTTTGGCTGCTTGCTGAAAAAAAATTATTACAGAGATGAATTGTCAGGACATTGGCTCCTCTTCCCAACAACTTTAGGAATATTCCATGCTTGATATATGTAAGTGTGAGCTACTGAAGAAGTACAACGTGAATGGGTAAATATGCTTTGTTGCCTACCAGAGCTCAAGGCTACACTCATTGGTCATAATGGTTGGTGTCCAGGTCCCCAGCCCCTCAGACTCTGAGAGGTCTCCTTGCAAGGGTATCACCTTCGATGGATTTTCTCTGAGACTGTCTTTCCACAGTAAGGTGTAAAGTGCTTGCTATGAAAGGTAGAGTTGAAGAAGCAGGGCAAGTCCATTTGAAGACCTCCCGAAGGAACTCTCCAGTGGCTCTCACTTCTCTGATTGAAAATTGTGAGAATCTGGGGCTCTGCTATGTAACTTGTCCTCCTCTCATTTGTCCAGGGACTGTTGCCCGTAGGTTCTAGAGGAGCAGTGGAAAGGGGCTCTTTCAAGGTAAAGGCTTTGAGGTTATTGCAGATGATGGGGGAGTGAAGTGGGTATGGTGACCACAGCTACAGAACTCCAAATTGCCTCCTGAAGCCTTTCTCTGGCTCGATAGGTTTCAAATTTAAAGAACATATTGTGTTCTCTGCAATCGTAGGATTGTGATGAATTCTTAGCTCAGACAGGAAAAGAGCCTATCACTAATGGATCTTTTGTAAAAAGAAATCTTTCAGGGAGAAGTCTTAACTGGCCAGATTTTGGGGTTTAAAATAAAAGTCCTGACACTGATCTTGGTTTGCAGAGAAACAAGAAATTCTGTCTGGGTTCTTTTCAGTGGGAACTAAAAAGTTTAACCACCCCTATTACTCTCATTTACATGAAAATGTTAAAGTTGAACAAATAAACAGTAATTTCTTTTATTATTATTTATGGAGAAAAACGTTGCCATCAAGAAACATGTCGGCTAATCTGTTTCGGCCAAATTCTCCTTAGAGACGGTGATTAACAGAAGGAATGGGCGGAAAATTAGTATACACACATAGCTATTCAGAAATGGGGGTAAAATGTTAATGTGGTGACCTTTAAATCTTCATTTTTCTTTATTTCTCTGAATGCTAATTAATGGACATGTTCAGCACGAGGAGGAATTTGCATCTGAGTCCATCTCCCTGCTAAGTGGCATTTTGAGAATTTCTGGAGCTTAGTCTCAGCGAAGAGCTGACCTGAACTTTCTGAAGCTCCTGTTCCTGCCACTGCATTGTGTCTTTTCTACTGAGAGCAAGAATTGCCACCGTCCAGCAGCTCATTAGCATGGCTGTACAGCCTCTGCAGTTAGCAAGGTAATTAGTTTCAGAGGTAAGCGGAGAAGCGGGGAGTGTGAGGCACAGCATGTTTATTGAGTGCTGTCCCCTGGACGACGGAACCACTGCCTGCTTGTTAAAGAGACCTGAATTACTGGCTGCCCAGAGCTCCAGGACCCTAGGAAGAAGCAGCGTGGTAATTGAGGCCTTCCTTGAAGCAAAGGGCAAAGGTAAATTTGTAATTCAGACAATAACCTTTAGAGTGATGCCAAGGGATGCTTTCCGGAAAACATTGCTTTCGTGCAGGGAGGGCAATAGACTGAAAGTGCATGCTGAGTTTGGTTTGAGAATTCCTATCATTTGGGAAGAAGGAGAAATAGCTCAGACTGCATTAAAATGAATTGGAGTTGTTAGGGGGGGAAAAGTTTGGGATTAATTTTAATAATGGGAACTTTATATCAGGAACTTTATATCCTTTTCATAATGGAATTGCAAGGGAGTAAAATTTTAAGCAGAGGTTGGATAGACACTTGTTTCTCTGTCTTCAGTTTTCCTCATCTGTAAAATGGGCATATAATACTACCTATCTTGCAAGGTTATTATGAAGTTAATATAAATGAATTTATATTATAGAACACATAGTTAGCTCCACGTAAGTGTTTGGTATTATTATTATTACTTATCTCTAAGTGATGTACCAGAGGGTTTGGGTAGGAGATTGGACATGTCCTCAACTCTTGGGTCCTATGACTCAGTGGTTTAGTGGTAGAAGTATTTTGCACCCCACAGATCTCATGGGAGAGTTTTTATTTAAGGCACAACTGTTCTTTTAAATCCCAGTAGAAATCTTTAGAACAGTGGTTATCTTTCTATCTGATTTTCTTGACCCATTTAGAGCAATATGTATTTATTTTTTATTTATTTATACTCTACTTTGTTCCTAAAAGATTTTAGGTAACACATTTAAAGTAACTTTGAATATGCTTTGAAACATGTATTGAAAATTACACTCTCTGGACTTGGCTTTTGTTGAAGCATAGCTTTAGAAAAAGGATTTGAAACCATCATTAACTATATTGGTAGACTGTGGTGACTAAAGCTAATATTTCCAAAAGCTATTTCTAGTACTGGAGACCTACCTCTCTTGATAAGCCAGCCCTCTTCTCTGTTGACTGCCTCCTCTATGCATCTCATTGATCCACTTCCTGGAGTCATCAGGAAATGCCACCAGCACCAGCAGCACTAGAGGCTGGCCTGGAAAGTGGCTCCCAAGGTGGGAGCTTTGTGATGGCTCTCTCCGTCTCAGGTATAGAAGGGGGAGAAGGGAGCAATACATTACACCATCTCATCCTACCACTCAGAGTCATTGGCCAGTATTTCTGCCAACTCCTTACCAGAGATGATACTCTATGTTCATTACAGATCCCACTTTGCTTTGTGTTTTACTGTGGTCCTTTCCAAATGCCTAAACTTTTTTGTTCCAAAAGAGATTCTAACTTTCTCAATCCAATAAAGGGTATCTACAAAAAACCTACAATTAACATCATACTTAATAGTAAAAGACTGAATACTTTCCCCTCAGATCAGAAACAAGACAAGAATGTCCACTCTCACAACTTCTATTCAAGATTGTACTGAAGGTTCTAGTCAGTGCAGTAAGAAAAATAAATTAAAGACAAATAAATTGGAAAGGAAGAAGTAAAACTGTCTTCATTCATAGACAACATAATCCTGCTTATAGGAAACCCTTAAAAATCTGCAAAACAGCTACTAGAACTAAGAAAAGAGTTTAGGAAGTTTTCAGGATATGAGATTAATATAAAATCAATTGTATTTTTATATACTCAATGAAAAATCTGAAAATAAAATTAAACAAAATACTTCATTCAAAATATAAATAGCATAAAAAGAAGATATACAAATGGCCAAGAAACATATGAAAAATGCTAACCATCAAAGAAATACAAATTTAAACCACAATGAGATACCATCTTAGTCCAATTAGAATGATCATTATAAAAATTCATAAAACAGTATATATTGGCACAGATGCATTAAAAGAGAACACTTATACGCTTTTGGTGAGAATGAAAATTAGTATAACTTCTACAGAGATCAGTATGGAGAATTCTCAAAGAAATAAAAGTAGATCTACTATTCGATCCTGCAATCCCACTACTGGGTACCTACCTAAAGGAAAAGAAATCATTATATCAAAAGGATACCTGCACTTGTATGTTTATTGTAGCATAATTCACAATTGCAAAGATATGGAATTAACCTAAGTGCTCATCAATAAATGAGTGGATAATGAAAATGTGATACACAAACACACACACACACACACACACACACACACACACACACACACACCATGGAGTACTACTCAGCCATAAGAAAGAATGAAATAATGTCTTTTGCAGCAACTTGGATGGAAGTGGAGATCATTATCCTAAGTGAAGTAACTCAGGACCAGGAAAATAAATGCCCCATGTTCTCACTTATAAGTGGGGGCTAGACTATGGCTACACAGGAACACACAGAGTGGTACAACAAACACTGGAGACTTAAAAGGGGGGAGGAAGTGAGGGCTGAAAAATTACTTATTGGATGCAATGTATACTATTCCGGTAACGGGAACACTAAAAGCCCAGTCTTCACCACTATACAATATATATATGTGATGGAATTCAGTGTGTACCCTCTAAATCTATTGACATTAAAAAAAAACAATTAAAAATAGCATTAAAATAGTAAGAATAAATTTAATGAAAGAATCCAAAGCCTCCACAGCATAATATTTACAATGTCCAGAATACAATCTAAAATTACTTGACGTATAAAGTGTGACCCAGTCTCAAGAAAAAAGACAATCAGTGGAAACCTCCCCTAAGATAACCTAGATGTTGGAATTCTCAGACAAGAAGCTATTATAGCTATGTCCAGTGAGATCATGGAAAATGTGCTTGCAATAAACAAGATAGAAAAACTCAGCAAAGAAGTAGAAAATATTTTTTTAAATCAAAGGAAAATTCTATAACTAAAGATTACAATATCTAAAATAGTAAAAAATTTACTGGGTGGGTTTAATAGCAGAATAGAGATGATAGAAAGGATTCAATGTAATTGAAGGTAGAAAAAAAGGGAGAAAAAGATTGAAAGAATAAATAGAGCTTCAGGGATGTGGGATAATAGCAAAGCATCCAACATACGTGTAATTGGAGTTCCCCGAAAAGAAGAGAGAGAAAGGGGGCAATAAAAAAATGTAGAAGTGATAGCCAAATACTTCTCAAAATTGGTGAAAGATGTAAATTTACAAATTTGAGAATCTCAATGATTCCCCAAATAGGATATAAATGAAGTAAATCATGTTTAGACACATTTTAGTCAAACAGTTGAAATCCAAATATAAACAGAAAATCTTGAAAGCAGCCAGGGAAAATTGATACATAACATAAAGGGAAACAATGATTAAGTGACTGAAGACATCTCTTCAGAAAGTACAGATGTCAAAACACAGTGAAACAACATTTTTAACATACTTTTAAAAAACAGAATAAAACCTATCAACTCAGAATTTTACATTCAGCAAAAATATTCTTCAAAAATGAATTTATATTAAAGACTTTTGGGATAAGGGAAAACTAGGAGAATTTATCATCATCAGTCCTGCACTACCAGGAATGTTAAAGACAGTTCTCCAAGATAATAGGAAATGAAACTGGAGGGAAACTTGGATCTTCAGGAAGGAATGAAGAACACTTAAGATAATAGACATATGGGTAAACATAAAAGACCATTTTCCCTCTTTTCCCTTTAATTTCTTTAAAATAAATTGTTTAAAATAAAACACAATGTTGTACGTAGTGTTTATAAGAAGATGGAATTCACATGACAACTATAGAATAAATGAACAGAATATAGAATAAAGGAAAAGGAATTTGGCGGCAGTGGGATGAATAGAACTACACAGTTGCAAGATTTCTACATTTTATGTAAAATGGTACAATAATAACTGTAAACAGTCTGAAAAATTAAGGCTAAATATTGTAATCACTGCAGCAAACAGTAACAAATATCCAAAGAGATATAAGTAAAGTTATTTAAAATGGAATTCTAAAACATGTTGAAGTAAATCTAAAGAAGTCAGAAAAGGGAGTAGAAGGACAAAAAAGAGAGGGGCAAACAGGAAACATATAATAAAATGGCAAACCTAAATCCAAACATATGAATAAAAATGTTAAATATGAATTAAATAAATGCTCTAATTCAGTGGTGGAGATGATCAATATGGATTTTACAAAGCAAGACCCAACTATATGCTGTGTATAAGAGTTGCACCTTAAAAATAAAAACAAGGTAGGTTGAGAGTAAATGGCTAGAAAATAAATATGCCATGAAAATAGAAAATATAAGAAGGCTGAGGTGGCTATATTAATATCAGAAACAATAGATGAAAAGAGACCTTTCTAAATGATAACAGAGTTAGTTCATCAGGGTAATAATCATAAATGTGCATATGCCAAATAACAAAGCTTCAAAATACGTGAAACAAAAATGGACAGAATGAACTGGATAAATGTCACCATTATGGCATCATGCAGCTATGGTTTTAGACTCCAAGATTCCAATTCAGCTTAATTAATGCTTAATATATATTGTCTTTAGGTGATGCAAAATAATATGGCAAGATCCATCTCTTCAGTGAGCTACAATCCTCCTAGGACTTGAGACTTGTGCTTTTAATACGATAAAAGAATAAGAAAATTTTAGAAGTAAGAAGAGAAGACTTTGTCTTCCATTCTCTTAGTATTGACATGTGGGACTAAATAGCCACTTTCATTCAGGTGACAGCTATTACAAGCAGAACACAAGAAGGAAGAGTGCAGATCGAGGACTGGGAGCCTGAACCAATACAAAGCAGAGCGTAATGGGTATGGTTAGTTGACCTTCCTGTCTCCTCTTACCACTTCTGGTGGAATTCCAAATTATTTTGTTGGATTTCATTGATACCATCCCTAGATTTGGAATGAGATTTGATTTATCAGTGAATATAATCTCATTCCCATTTCCTTAACAACTGGTTTGGCATTGGGATGAGTGCTATTGGGTGGTAGCAGGAAGAGATGGTTTCATTTTTTGCTGCCCGTGGTCAAGCGATTGTGTAGTTCTAATTGCTGCTAGTAGCACTTTGCTTTAGGATGAAACCTAGTGAATACATTTAAAGCACTTTGAACAGTTCCTGGTGCAAAGTAAATGCTACCACATGTTATGTGTTGCTATGGTCTGAATGTACATGCCCTTCTAAAATTTGTGTTAGCTCTTAAACCCCAAGGTGATGGTATTAAGAGATGGGGCCATTGGGAGGTGATTAGGCCATAAGGGCTCTGATCTCATGGCTTGGATTTGTGCCTTTACAACAGAGCTTGAGGGAGCAAGTTCTTCTCTTTCCATCTTTTGCCCTTCTATTCCTTTCCACCATGCGAGGACACGGCAGCAAGAGGCACCATCCTGGAAGCAGAGAAGCAGAGAGCAAACGCTTACCAGACACTGAATCTGCTGGTGCATCGATCTTGGACTTCCCAGCCTCCAGGACTGTGAGAAATAAATTTCTATTAATTATAAATTACCCAGTCTAAGGTATTTTGTTATAGCAACACAAACGGACTAAGACGTCTGTTTATTGTTGT
This sequence comes from Propithecus coquereli, assembly GCF_000956105.1. Lineage (NCBI taxonomy): Eukaryota > Metazoa > Chordata > Mammalia > Primates > Indriidae > Propithecus > Propithecus coquereli. The sequence goes on along the minus strand of NW_012154507.1, from coordinate 2,394,646 downwards.
TTTTGTTGTTGTATGTATGTGTGTGCTTTAATTTTCTTGGGAGGCAGAGCAGAGGGACAAAAAAAAATATCAGCAAATTTTTTTTGATATGGTTGAGCCTCTGGGTCAAACCAATCTTGAAGTCCTTCCAATCTTGCACTGCATTAAATTCTTTTATAGTTTAGACAGGTTAGAATTAGATCTTTGGTGTTTTTTTCACCTTGAGGGTTCCTAACTGGTACTCAGAGTCAGTGTGATTTAACTGTAAGTGAAAAAGGACAGTCTTAGAGGCATGATCCTGAACATCTGCATGGTGATTGAATTTATGCCTCCTATAATTGTATATACAAAATGAAATTATAGACTCTATAGGACAGGTGACTCTCCCCCACTTCCACCATCCTTTATCTTTTGCTACTTGATATTGCGACAGGTGCCTAACCAAACTCTCTGGCTCCAGGCTTGTCCTATCCCTTCTAATCCATCCTTCGCACAACTGCCAGTATTATCTTTAAAATATGAATCTGATCATTTTATACAGGCACAGGCACACACACACGTACCCGTGCAGCATCTGCTTAAAATCCTTCTACGGTTCCTGATTGCCAGCTGGATTTTATTCAGACTTCTCAGCTTGGCCCATATGGTCTTTAGACCTACCTCAGATTCCATTTTCAGTTTCATCTCCAAGGACTCTCACCCACAAACTTGATGTTCACGGTAACCTGAACATATGATGTTCTTGCATGTCTTCAAGCCTTGCATATGCTATTTCCCATGCTTGCAAGGTCTTTCTCTTGCTTTCTGTACTGGGTAATTGCTCTTCATCTTTGAAGATTCTCAACTCAGATATCATTTAGTCAAGAAACACTTTTTGATATCTACTAGCAGAACCTCCAGGATAGTATGACTTATTATAGGGGTTTGACTTTCCACAATTGCACAAGATATAATAGTTAGTTAAACAGCCTATGGAAGGTTGTTGTGTCTGCCTTCAACGTAGGCACTTGGTAAGGGAAGATGGAAAAGAAGGACAAATTGGGACCTGAACGGTGCCTAAGAGGATGAATTGGAACCTGTGTTGGTCTTTTGCCACCTCCAGACCTTCAACTTTGATGATACAAGTGTCCTACAAGAGATGCTGATGCACGTCGTCATGATGCTTGATAAGTACTTGGCCCAGAAGTCGGAGAAGCTGAAGGAGGATCCCGCAGGAGCTGGAGTCAGTGCAGGTCTGGCTGTTTCACTCGCCCCCACCCCCCACCCCTGTAAGCCAACAGGTGAGCATCCGCATCTGTGAGATCCCACAGCACCCTTGCCTGGCTCCAACCCTCCAGTAATAGGGTAATTACTCCCGTAATTACTCCAGTAATAGAATGTGGTTCTTTTTTTTTTTTATTTCAGCATATTATGGGGGTACAGATGTTTAGGTTACGTGTGTTGCCCTTGGTTCCCCCCCCCCAAGTCCGTGTTTCAAATATGTCCATCCTTCGTGTAGTGCACATTGCACTCCTTATGTATACAAATACCCGTCCCTTCCTCTCTCCTCCCCCCCGCCCTCCCCCTTCCCCAGCATCCAATAGATGTTGTTCTGATATGTGCATTTATGTGTTGATTAGTTAATACCAATTTGATGGTGAGTACAAATGAATCCCGTTCTTCTGCTCTTGTGGTGCCCCACTTTGGATAATGGGCTTAAGTTTAATCCAGGAAAGTGTAAGAGGTGCTAGATCACTGTCGTTTCTTATGATTGAGTAATATTCCATTGTAAACATATACCAAATTTTGATAATCCACTCATGATTGACGGGCACTTGGGTTGTTTCCACATTCTTGCAATAGTGAATTGTGCTGCCATAAAAATTCGGGTGCAGATGTCCTTATTATAGAATGTTTTGTGCTCTTTTGGGTAGATGCCTAATAGTGCTATTGCTGGATCGAATGGTATTTCTATTTTTAGCTCTCTGAGGTATCTCCAAATTCTTTTCCACAGAGGTTGCACTAGTTTGCAGTCCCACCAGCAGTGTAGAAGTGTTCCTGTCTCTCCACATCCTCGCCAACATTTGTTGTTTTGTGTTTTTTTGATAGAGGCCAATCTCACCGGGGTTAGGTGATACCTCATTGTGGTTTTGCTCAATAAATTCAGAAAAATAGAAATTATACCGTGTACCTTCTCGGACCATAGAGGCTTAAAATTAGAGTTCAACTCCAACAGAAATACTTGCCATCTCACAAAGTCATGGAAATTAAACAATCTATTGTTGACTAACTCCTGGGTGACGGAGGAAATACAGAGGGAAATCAAGAACTTCTTCGAACTAAATGATAACGGAGAAACAAGCTATCAAAACCTATGGGATACAGCAAAAGCATTTCTGAGAGGAAAACTAATAGCAATAAATGCTCATATCCAAAAAACAGAAAGATCAGACACTGACAACCTAATAAATAGAATCAAGGACTTGGAAAGGGAAGAGCTAACCAATCCCAATCCAAATAGAAGAAAAGAAATAACTAAGATCAAAGCACAATTAAACAAAATTGAGAACTAGAATGTGGTTCTTTTACTTCAGCCTTTCAAGTTGCCAGGTCCATGCCCGTCTAGACCTGTGCAGGGAAGTGGATTCTGATCAACTTAGATCCAGCTTAGCTGAGCTGACACAGTACAAACCCACTATGCCCCATATCTTCCTTTTATAAGAGAATAGTTCTTTGGAGATATGTTTCCATCATTAGGTAATACATTTTTTTGAGCATGAAACATGTCTCATTTATATTTGTATCTGAAGCGCCTAGCATGTAGTAGGCCCCTAATCAACGTTCAATAAAACAATGAATTAAAAAAGCCCATATTCTTACAAATAGCAACTTAACATTGAGTAAAAAGCATGTTTCATTAACATTATTTCTTATATGTATTTAATGGTTGAAAAGCTGGTGTTTGGCACATGTTTGTACAACCAACTGAAAAGCACTCTGGAAACTAGTTCTTAACATAAATGCTGGGATTTGGATTTCAGAGGAGAATAAATCTATCTCACTGGTGAATTTTGGTGGAGTGCTGCCTCTAAGGATGACAGAATAAAGCACTACTTTTGGAATGAATCGCAAAGCTTTCCGAAGAGGCGGCAAAGGTTAATTATTTGAAGCATTTGGAACTTGGCAACAAGTAGGGTGAAGCAAACATACTGGCTAGACATATGCTATAGAATATTCAGTAAAGATCTCTGTCTATAGTGGTTTACACAGAAAGCTGAACATATGGCAGGCTTTGTTTGATTTTTCCCCTGGAATCATCTGTCAGGGCACGAGCTACCACCTAACTGCATGTTCACATTCCACTCTACATTTTCCATTTTTGGTCTGATTTCTCAAAGCCTTCAACCACTTATTTTTTTAAGCTTTATTTTTTAAAAATTAATTTTATCTCACCTACAAAAAATTTGTGGCTATTTCTGGGAGACACTTTTAAAGAGGAAGGATTATAGACTCCATATCCCAGCTCTCAGACTCTATGTCATATCGAGGAAGCATGTATCTTAGAAAGGCAATGATTTAGCATCCTACTAAAGATAAGGAGGCTTGGAGATAAGGATGGGAATTATTAGGATCAAATTTTTATGTTTTCTTAAGCACCTACTACATGTAAGGCATGTCTCAACAGAGCAATGTTTCTGTAGGTGTGGCCCACTGGTAACTCTTAAGGGTGAGGTAAGAACCATTTCAAAATTACAAGTTCTCCCTTTGGATTATATATGCGAATGATGCAGACTTTTATAGATTTTTGTTTTTACTTACAACTAATGGCCACTGTGTAGTAATTTATAAAATGAATTATTAAAGCTTACCAAAATTTGATATTCATGAATAAACACATTAGCAGAGCTGACTAAGGCATAATAGTTATTCTACTAAAATGACTTAGTTATTTGGAAAAGTTCCTAGGGGGATAGAACCCTGTAGATAATGGGAATTCTTGAAACTTTTGAGAAAGGATGCATCCTTGTAAGTATAGAATGAGTTTTGTTTTTGATTGTTGTGGTTTTTCATTGCTGTTCTTCTAGTATTAATCAACTTGTATTTATAGCCCTTACTTCTGTTAAAAGCTTATTGTGTGTGTGCGTGTGTGCGTGTGTGTGTGTGTGTGTGTGTGTGTGTGTATGCAATACTGCACAGTCTTTGGTTTCTGGTTAGTTCTTCTTTAATGGGTGTGATCATCCAGTTCTTTGTCCACTACAGAATGGTACTAGGTAGCGTTAGTGGCTCGCACAGTTTTTTGCTTTGTTTGACAGGGCCTTGTTCAAATAAAATAGCTGTCTGCTGGTATAGAGCGATGACATGACAGAATAATCAGAGGATGGAAAGCCAGAGACTCAGCACTGTCGGGGGTCAGATTATTTTCATGGTAATCATCTGTGTTGATGCTTTCCCATCTAGTAATTACTTTGAAGACCAATGTTGGTAATAAAATAGTTTTCCCCAATGAGGCAGCTTTCAGCATCTGCATTCCTGCTCCAGGGGAAGCAGGGACAGACCGGCCTTCAGCATCTTGTCTCACACCAGGAGAGAGAGCTGAATGAATGGTCCAGAGTAATAAATACTCTGTCACGCCTTGCTGCTTAAATATTTTATAACTTTTAAGCTCTGTTAAAGGAAGTGATGTCAAGAGTATTTAGTGGAGATAGCTTCTAGCGATGGCTTTTTATTAAGAAAGATGACACCAATCATATAACTGATGATGGAGTGAAGGAAGATATTACCTTGCCGAAGATGGGCCTATTATCCTCAGCCCCTGGAGTGGTTGGCTATTTTTAGAAATGGTTGGGCAAAAGAAGGCGGGAGAATTTACAGGCATGACTCAACCAAAATGTTTGCATCTGGTTTTCCTTAGTGGAGAGACACCAATGTAGGAAATGATCGGTGACTAGCACAGCATTTATTTTAGTAAATGCCAGTCTCTACCATGTCTGAAGAAGATCCACAACTTGCAGAGAAACGTGCATTCTATACCCTCTCTCGCCAACTACCTTATGTGCTCGCTGATGGGAAGAATGTATCTTCACACTTCTGTCTCCCTGTCAGGGTCACGTTCCGTGACTTGCATTCAGTGGGCACAGGACTGACTTATCCATTAGTGCAGGAGGCGTGCTGCCCAGGCCCACAAGATTTTTAAGGGCCATGAAAATGTTTCAATTTCTTTTAAAATTGGAAGAAAAAAAATGAAATTTCTTTTAGGTTAAAGAAAATGTTTTCATATGTAGTATTAATATACTCATCTTCATACCAACTCAGTTGTTAAATGTAATTTAAATCATTTTTTATGGAGGAATGGGCCCACAAAGACAGAAGTGTCTGGGGCCCCACAATGTCACAATGCAGGCTGAAAGGCTTATCGATTGATTGAAAAGTCGTGTTTGGATGCTTCAGTGTATCTTGTTGAGGACTTGATTCTGTTCCTGCTGGCATACCCTGCAAGAAGGTTCAGGGAGCAGGCAGAGAGTGCTGGGTGGTGAGCCAGGAGACTAAACCTAAGTCTTGCCCCTGTCACTTCTACTTTTGTAACAGTGGGCAAGCCACCTAGGCTGCTAGACTCTATTTCCTCACCCCTAAACAGAAGGATCTGAATTCAATTTCTAGGATCTTTCTGGTTTAGAAAATCTCACATTCTAGGTAGCAAGGTGCTGGAGTTTCTTCATGAAAAATTTTAGCCAGATGGTTAAAGTAATATTTATTTGTTATGTCCTGGGCTCATAGTAGGTGCACAATTAACGGTTGTTGAATAAAGAACTTTGATGGTCCTGGGCTCCTGCAGAACAGTCTGCTCTCTCAATCTCTGAACACAGGGTAGATACTTAACTATCTAGGAGAAGACATGGAAGGCGGAGGATAGGCCATGAATCCTCTGGAAATCCATGTTTCCTTCTTGTTGAGAAAACTTGAGCTCTTGTAATATTTCCTGGCCAGGTTTAAAGATGTCTGTGAACTGACATCCAACTGACAATGGATTCAAAACTACATTGACAATAGGATTGGCTGTCCCCCAAGAGCCCCATGCGTCCAGCATGGCCTCCTGAGATGCCACCATTCGAGGTAGGGCTGCCCCCTGCTCAGCACACTCTTCCTTTGCCCACATGGTGCTTGTGCGCCTGTGCTCCGGCGACCCTCCTGCTCCTGGGAGTTGTGGCCTGGGTGGGGCTGAAGCTCAACTGACACCCTAGCTTCTTTTTCCAGAACCCTAAGAGCAAAACAGACATAGTGAGCGGGAAGAGCTCCCACTATCCCCAACAGCTCCCTAGTCCACTGTTGTTACCCACTGAGGCCATAAAAGATGAGTGATTGCCAATAGAAGCTCAGATATCCTCTCTTTCAGATTCCTGCTAGTTAACCTTCAAAAATTCTAGGAATGGGTGTGAGTTTTAAAGTTATCTTTATCGTTAATAAAATGGCATTGATGAGTACATAGCAGGTGAAATGGACATACACCTTGCTCTCTAAGACTGTAAACATCCCAAAGGAAAGCATAAACTAGGAAAGAAAGCTGATAAGAACTATTTCATTAAAATATCATTGTAATGTTGCCTTAGAAGAAAGTTACAGCATTAAAACTCCGGAACTTCTGCAGAAAATATAAGGCCAAGAGACATGACCCAGGTGGGCCCAGCCTCAAGGCGTGCTGGAACCTCAAAAGGAAGCTGGTAGAATGAGAAAAGGGCCCAGAATTGGGGTAACCTCGATCTAAAGACAGATTTTAGGGCTTTTCTCCCCAGGCAGGGTCACCTTTTCAGTAAAATTAGAGTTAAACTCTTTTCAACTGTGAAAACATGATTAGTGTGAGAGAAACCCCAGGCCATTCATTAGCTTAGGTAGCATGCACCAGTAGAGAAGAAACCATATTTTCTCCATTTTACAGAGTGAGGGCAAAGCTGGGGTTCAAAGCTCAGTACATGGAAGTTCACTCTACTCACTTGGAATAGTGCCTGTGATCTTCCTGCCGTCTGGTTTGTATTCCATCTGTTTTGACAAGAGCAGATACAGATGAAGCTTGATCTACTGGGGAGGGACCTGCTTGGTTCCAAATTCTATACCTTGATTGATTACCCAGAGAAGATTCAGACAATGCTGGAAGTAACTCTCTTCCCAAGCTCAAGGATGTTTCACATGGAAAATGAATCATCTTGCTTTTGCAGTGCACACATAGGGAAAGCTCATAAATGATGTGTCTGCTTTTCTTTTGTGGCCGTAATTCCCATTTTTTTTTACCTTTTAAAAAATACCTCTTAATATGGCATAATAAAAACAAATGACTTTATGCTATCATCAGTTTCCAGATATATATTTTAATTATGTGATTGATCCTGAAAAATATAAAGCCAAATTGGATATTAATGACAAGAAACTGAACCCTTTTATCCTCCGATGCAGGCATTTTCAAATGTCTCTTCATCTCTGAGCTTTTGCATCTTTAAATGTTCAATTTTACACATTTTGCTGTTTCTCTTAAGTCCTGATTAGATCAGGTGGCATTCTGACTTCTGTGGTTGCATTCAGTCAATATTTTTTCTGTTTTCTGCTTCATTATCTTCCATTCTCATAAGAGTTTTTAGACAATGGGCAGTTTAGTTTGTTACCAGTGATTTCTGTTAGACTCTGATCAAAGTAAGGGCCTTTGTTTATTGTTTGTCCTACACAGATTTGCAGAGATGACAAAGTAATAGGAAGCAAGGCATACAATATAATGGGAAATGAAAACAGACCATGGAATGAAATATTACAGCCTTAATAACAGCAGCAGGCACACTGGAAATTTGTATTATAAATGAGAATGCCGAAAGGATAGATCAGAACAAATCTGAAATATATAAATATTGTCTTCTTGTTGTTAGTGTCTGATTCTCCACTCCTCCTTGATCTTTAACGAGTGCTAACTGTGGGAATGGGAAGGAGATGGGATTTTTAGATGAAGGGCCAGATCTGATATTGGGCACTTTACTTACACTGTAGTTCATCTATTCTTATGAATATCTTGAAAGTCAGGTATTTTTATTACCATTTTCCAGATAAAGAAACTGAGGTTCAGAGATATTAAGTAACTTATTTACAGTCACACAATTAGGACATGAAAGAACTATTTAGTGGAGTCACTTTTATGCAGAAACCTATGTTCTTTCCCCTACCACACTTTGCTGCTTTCAGGAGAGAAAAGGTCTGGCAAAATATGCATTATTCATTGAGTAATAAATTATTATATCAATATGATTATGCTTAATTATAACATATTATACATTTTATATGGTATATTAAATATATTATCATATAAATAACAATTATTTTGTCATTTATTATTATGTAATCATTATTTATCACTAAGTGCCAATGTAGGGGTCAGGGGTCAATCAAGCATGAGTCCTATCACTAATGAAACATCCACGGTTATAGGAGCAACATGACACAGAAACAGATAACTACAACCCAAGCACGTGCTCTGAGAGGTGAGAGTATGGGAAAGTGTCTACCCGGGAAGGTCAGGGAAGGCGAGAGGGAGAAGGTGACGTTTGAGATGGGTTTTGCAATGTGGGCTGGATTTGAACCTGTGGAAATGAAAGACGGCATTCTAGGCAAGGAGAATGGCTTGAGAAAGAGAAAAGAAAACTACTCTTTGGATACCCACTAGGTGCCAGGAATTTCACAGGTTATCTCACTGGATTCTTGTAAGAACCCTATTGGGTGGTACCGTGGTTTGTCCTGTAAGTACCTTCTTAGACTGAAAACGTTCAAGCTGATTCCTGGCTTCCTTTTGCCCTCTCTCCTGCCAGCGCCCTCATGCCCCATGTGTCTGTCTCAGTAGGTGATGTCACTCTCCATTCTGTTGCCCACCCCAGCTCCTGCTGTGACTCTTGACTCCTCCCCTCCGGCCCTGTGGACTCCACCCACTTTCCTGGAATCTGCCCGTCACTTCCTTGGTCCAGGCCACATCACCTCTCGGGCACTACTGCAACCACCCTGCACTACCTGGCCTTGCTGCTTCTGGTCTTGTCCTCCCACCCCACCCATATCCAGTCGTCCTCCACACTACAGCCGGAGGGTTCCATGCAGGATGCAGATTGGATCCCATTCGTCCTCCAGTTAAAGTCCTGTGGTAGCTCTTCATTTCTCATCAAATAAAGTCCAAATTCTGGAACAAAGCTCAAAAAGCCTTCATGATCCAACCTCTGCTCCCTTCCCAGCCTCATCTTGGACCACTCTCCATGCCCCTCCAGCCTCTGTCCCTGGGAGGTCCTCTGCATCTCCCTCTGCCTGCCCCACTGCCTGCCTACTGCCGAGGTCCAGCCACTAGCCACCATCCCAACTCTGACCCAAAGGGTGGGCTCCAGAACGACAACCAGCCACATCTCTTTTGTTCACCAATACATATTTTTTAAATGATCAGATTGATTTCTTAAAAAAACTGAGGCTCAGAGAGTTTCAGTTCCTTTCTCAAAGTGAAACAGCTGGTTAATGGCAGAATTGGGGATCTGAACAAATCTGTGTCCAAATCAAATGCTTTGCTCACAGCATCATGATGTCTCTCCTACATGGGTAAGCGGGTGGTGCTCAGTAATTCATTACTGGATCATGGGATGCACATAACTGGGGACTAGAAGACAACATGGGAAATCATATTGCAGGCCTAGTTATATTGCATATGGCCTTATGCCCTAGGTTAGGGAATTAGGACTTTATTCTGTGGACAGTGGGGAATCATGCATGGTTTTGGATACAGAAATGACAAGAGCAGAGTAATTAGGTTTCCTTATGCCTTCCAAAAGTGAAAGTGAATGCAGAGGAATACAAGAAGAATTTGGGGCTTTTTGCCATGACTTTCATTTGTAAAATAATACCACCCACCTCGTATGACTTTTGTGAAGATGAAAATAAATAATGCATGTAGAAATGCTGTGTAGCCACCTACCTCTTTGTAAATATCATTATTTTTTTTCCTCTTAATGTTTGTTAAAGGGGCTGTAGAGGTTTGTAGCTACTTCTAGAAGACTCAGAGCAGACCTTTTGAGGATCCACTCTCTGGAGGTGGTGCTGAAAATGTAAATGAAGCTTTCAAGCTACTAGCAAGTCATAGACCTGTTCAAGGAGGCCAGAGAAGCCAGACAGGAGAAGCTAGAAATTTCCCAGGTGTTGAACCGGGGCAGGGGACAGGCCAGGTGGGAGGTACCATTGATGGGAGATCCTCCACTATGAACAGCTGCCAGAAGACACTGCTGGCAACCCTTGTGAGGAAGAGCAGCTGGGAACAGCATTGGGAGCAGCATGGAACAGCATGAAGAGGAGGCTCTTGCCTAGGCTGCCTGATTTTCCCTGGAAGGCAAGGAGGGCTGTGCTAATTACCTGCTCAATACCAAGAAGACAACTGGAAATAAGTGTTTTGGTGTAAATAATAACTGTGATTATCATCATAATGACTGAAGAGAGGAAAAGACAAATTAAAAGCTCAGAAAGTCTGTTTGGGACAGTGCATCTGGAAAAGGGCTGTCTGTAAGAACACCTTCTTTGGCCCAGGGAGTTTGGCACATGGTCTTGAGAGACAGCTTGGGACTTAGATCATCTGTGGAAGGCCTGTTGAAGGGACTGTTTTTATCTTCTGTTTGGACCTGCTATTTAGGAGAGGGCATAGTAGAATGTGCAGAATGGAAGTTATTCTAGAAGCCCTGGTGGCCTGGATTTCCAATTGGCATTAAGAACTACATGCAAACTTAGAGAAACCACCTTTCAGGAACAGAAGATTAATTTGCCCCTCTTGCCTTCCCTAGCACAATAATGCATTCCGCAAATATCTAGTGAATTAATCAACTGGAACCCCCTAAATTGGCTTCCCTATGACCCAGCTCTGGACTGTAGGCCCTCCTGGTACAATATGAAGCAGGTGAGGTGGAAATGTGCTGAAGTAGAGGTCAAACGTTCTGAGTTCTATTCCCAGCTCTTCTAAGAATAAACACATAAATGATGTCTACGACCGACCTGTTTTCCAGATGGCACTCGGAGATTTTTTTTCTAGCATCTTGGCAATGAATCTGACTCATCTTCTAGTCTAACAGGTCTTCTCGAGTAAAAGCTGAACACATAATTATGACCAAAACTCACACAATTTTTCAAAGAATTAAGTTTAAACACATTATCAAGGAGAAAATGTTGTATATGGGTGCCACAGTGTAGATTTTCCCAAGTCACCTACAAAAAGACGATATAAATGGAGCTGATTCCGAATGACTTCCATTAGCGAGCACCCCAAACTAACACAGGTTTAAAAATTGAACAACTTTGCAAATACGACTGAGAAAACTGCCCTTTAATTTGGATCTAGTTTAAATTATTTAATGAATCCCCTTTCCCAGTTAATTGGACATTAGGTTTAAGAATGAATAAAAGTGTTTCACGTGCCATACAATAAACAGTGTCTGCGGCAGACAGCAAAACCAGCTGCCATTCTTGAAGAGATGGATCAGTGGTCTGGTCTCAACCTCAGGCCTGGGAAAACCATTAAATGAACAACTTGAGTTTTTTATTTTTAATTTGATACACTGTGTTTAATGCAAAATGTATGGGTATTCCGTGAGGCGATTTGCTTAATTGTGGGGAATGGCTGTAATCCCAGTGGGTTTATCTTGCAGGCTTGTGGGGCCGCTGTTATTTCCTGGTGGGTGTCTAAGGGAGGAGGCAGGAGAATGCTGAGAATCTGGGGGAATGAAGCCTTATGAAACAGTCCTTTGATTAGATTCGGACAGACTTCTTTAGCCTGTGTACATTAGGCTTCAAAGCTGTGAGTTAGGCTGTGGGTGAAATGCCAAATCAGTCCTTGCCTGCTTTGTGACAGTTGGGTCATTGCAGAAATCCAGGAAAGAGAATTCAAAAGACCCCTGCGTGGAGCTGATAAAGTTATGGAGTGCCACCTGAGAAAGGGGGAGAGCGTAGGCGTTCTGAGGGAAACCCTCTGGGTGCTCATGTGGCACCTCCCACAGTCTCTCCCGTCCTGCAACAAACATTTCTTGAGTGCCCACTGTCTGCCCAGCGCATGGCTAAGATAAGGTCCCTTGCATTGGAAAGCTCGATTTTGGTAGACATGGTTCCCATCCATTGATCATTAAGGCACAAATTAAAATTAGCATGCTTCAGATATGTAGAAAGTTCAGTGGAGACATGAGGGACACCGTGACTAAATGTTGGGAGACATCAGCTTCACTCATGGCAGCACACATGTATCGCATGCCTGCCTCGTGCCACGCATGCTCTGTGCTAGGTGCCAACCATAGGCAAAATAAGAGCAGTCTTTGCCCACTTGGAGGTTCCAGTCTGGTGGGTCAGGAAGGGCTTGGAGGGAGGTCATGGGTATGGATTTTGAGAGTTGAGTTGTGTCCCATTATGGGAGAAGACACAGAGACCTGGACATGGAGTGCTGAGATAATCACAAGAAATTCAGAGAGAGAGAGAGAGAGAGAGAGAGAGAGAGAGAGAGAGAGAGAAGATAGAGACAGTAAGAGAAGTTTCAGGCAATAGGCAATAAAAGGAGGGCGTTTGAAACCATATTTGAAGGCTTCTGTGTGCCGTGCCATTGAGTTTGGTTTTTATCCTGCAGGAACTGGAAGCCAATGAAAGATTTAAATGGGGATACTTGAGCACATGCACATTCTAGAACAATTGCTCTCACAGTTAGAGAGGAGGAGGAGTCTGATATTAAGGGGCTGCAGCCAGCAGAGGAGTGTGTGAAACGGCCATATTGAACCACTTGAATTGCCCCAGAAGGATCAAGAAGGGCAACGACTGACAACAGGCCACTGGATTTGGCAAGGAGGCTGTGGGGACTGTGTCCAGAACAGTGCTCTGGTAGCAGCTGGATGGCCCTGGTTTAAAGAGTCATTTTCAGGGGAGCAGAGCGGAGGCTCGAATTGTCCAGAGCAGAGTAGCTTTTTGTGGTTGTTCTCCAGGCCGGCGAGTGTGGTTTGCTTTGTAAGGAAGAAAACCCAATGAGTTCCTCGTATGGTCAGTGACTGTGATGCCCTTGACAGCTGTGGTGCGATGTGGGTGTGAGGTTTGCCCTTTACCTGTGAGGACCCAAAAGCCCCTGAGGCTGCCTTTATTCAACTCAGGATCCCTTTCCCCAGTCTGGGCTGCCAGCTCTCCTGAGTTTGCAGGGAGTATCCTGATTTTAGAGTTTTGAGAACACTATTTACAAAAAGGAAGCATTACAATCACTCCTGTGTCCCCGGTTCCATTTCTCATCTTCCAAAGATGAGCCCGGGAATAGCCTCCCTGAGTTCTAATGTGCAGGGAGGAACCCTGAAGGGCTGTAACGAATCCCTGATAATCCACTGGAAAGTCTATAAAGGTGGGGTTACACGCCAGGGACCCCATCTGCTGATTGCCAGTTCTGTTCCCCTACCCAGTGACAGAGCCAACCTGTTTTTATGACATTGTGACCCAGCCAGCTCTTTGCTATAATCATTGTTTCTATTCTTTTCCAAAATAAACATGTTTATGGTCATTTGCAAAGAGGGAAATGAAAGTTTTCCATCCCTAGGTACAGTGTGTATATTTTTGAAAACAAAGAATTTAGCAAAGGAATTTAATCTCATCTCTGGTTACTTTGTAATTTGTCTGGTGCTTTAGACCTTAGAAGGTAATTTTTTTTTCTTTTAGATCCAGGTAAATTCTCCCCCACCTCCTCCCCACCCCCTTTCTGGCTTTGTTCAGAACTACCAAGCAGAATGGCTTAAGGAGAATAGGACCTTATTGTATCACATTTCAGGAATGAGCAGTGGGGAAACAGGAGCCAAGCCTGGAAATGAAAATGTCCTTGTAAATGACCAAGAGGAGATAGGAATTAAAATACACAGCTGTTATGGTGCCAGAAAATTGTCTGCCCTCTTTGAACAAACTGGTGAGTGCTATTTTGCATTTATATCAGGTTTAAAAAAATAATAAATGCCGTTCTCCCTGTTCAAATAAAATGTAATTTCATAACTGCTTTGCAGATAGCCCTACCTTTTTGTAGCCATAAAAATGAACAGCTTACTACCTCTAAAAAATCCCAGATATCATCCCTATTTAATGTAAACACGGTTTGTTTAGTCTAGATGATTAGTAATTCTAGTTCAGAAAGAAATGACTGGCTAAGAGTTATGCACATGTCATGATCAAAGCTTCTTTCTTGTTCACTGGGGGTGTCAGAGGTAGCCAAGCTGTTTATGTATCCACTGGGCTAAATGAGTATCATCATCACTTCAGTAAAGCTCAGATATTACTGTGTTCTCTGCTAAAGAAACCAATTACGGTATCTGCTGGACGGTATATTAAATGACACCATTTAATTAAAGCCTAATCTCTCTCTGAATGAACAATATTTTAAATTATTGTACATTATTTCATTCAATTACTGCAAACCTCTGTCCATTTTTAAGTGCAGAAAAAAAAAACCTCATTTGGCACCCCGGCAGCCAGGAAGAATAATCGCCATTTTGTGCTGTGTTTGGTGCTGAGTGCCCAGTAACAGTCAGCCCAGGACACGCATCAGTTCACGGGCTCTTTTAGTTTTAAAATATTTCAGATTTTGTTTCTCAAGCCTCTCGGCAGCAAAGGGCCCTATTCTACGATTGCCAGTGGTTCTCTCCAAGGACTGGGGGATAATGGAGACCTCTAAAAAGAATATGTTTAGACGAATAAAGCCATTAAAGAAATACAATTCCCACGCCAGGAGCCAAGCTATGTAACTGACAGGATAGCAATTCATTTTGAATGAATATCTCATAAGGGAATGCAAGAATTAAAATGAACTTGACAGTGAACTCAAGAGATAACCTGTAATAGAATGAAAAAATTCACTTGTTAGAAGGGAAAATGAGCTAAAAAGAAGTAACCAGTAAAAAAGGGTGGGGGGTGCAAATTTGAATGGACTCTCATTCTCTGGTTATTCAATTTAGCCATGGAGAAATGTTGGCACACATTTAGGCATCACAGAGCAGTAGCCACTAGCCAAATAACAGTATGCTGCTTCTGTAGCTTGTAATGCCAAAGAATATGGTACATGGATTGAGTGTGTTTATCAGTCTATTGGGCGATCAGTAAGGTCCCAGAGAAGGCATATAGTGGCGACGCAGCCCAGATATTGTAGGAACATCCTCCAGAACCCAGACTGTGGGTGAGAAGGTTGGAACTCAACCCCAGGGCCCAGCACCTTGCCTTGCTCAAGGAAATCCTCTGCCAATTTGTTTCCATTTCCAGAAGCCATAGTCTTGATTTCTGAAATGAATGGCCCACAGCTAAATGGATCCATTTCTCTTGGCCAGTCCTTGGTAGGTGTGGCCTGCATGAGTCCAAATTCAGACATGAGGGATGGTGGTGGTCAATGCGGTTATAAAAGATGACTAGAGTGTAGGGGGGGGAGTCTCCATGCATTTGTGCAATCTTGTGGAATTTATTCCCTTGTTGTTGCATTTTTTGAAAACAGCTCTTAATTTTATGTCACTTCAATCACCTACAGTTAGGGAACATATGTAATGTTTAAGCCTTGTTATTGTGGCTATAAATTGATCCAGTATGACACAAAGGTTAAAGGTGTGTTTTTTAGAGTCCCTCACTCATTCACTCATTTAGCAAATATCTACAGATTCTTAATGATCGTCAAAATAGGATAGAGACTCCGCCCAAAAAAACTCAAATTCGAATTCCCAGCCCACCTTTGCTAACTGCATAGGTTGAACATATTATTTAACTTTTGTGAACTGTAAGGTGAGGTTAATAGTACATATCTCATGGGATTACTGTGAAAATTAAGAGCATCATTTCAGGGTCTTCCATATAACAGATATCCAGTACATAGTAAATATATTATGATTATTACTTTACATAAGTAGATGCCAGTTATCTTAGAAGGATTTATAGTTTGGCTTGGAGGCTGTACATGTATAGATAGTAATAATGTCTTTATCATAGAATGTTTTTTGCTCTTTTGCGTAGATGCCTAATAGTGCTATTGCCGGATCGAATAGTATTTCTATTTTTAGCACTTTGAGGTATCTCTAAATTCTTTTCCACAGAGATTGCACTAATTTGCAGTCCCACCAGCAGTGTAAGAATGTTCCTGTCTCTCCATATCCTCGCCAGCATTTGTTGTTTTGGGATTTTTTGATAGAGGCCAATCTCACTGGGGTTAGGTGATATCTCATTGTGGTTTTGATTTGCATTTCTCTAATGATTAGAGATGTTGAGCATTTTTTTATATGTTTGCTGGCCATTATTCTGTCTTCTCTTGAAAAGTTTCTGTTCATTTCCTTTGCCCATTTGTTGATGAATGTTTATGGCAGAACAATTCACTATTGCAAGAATGTGGAAACAACCCAAGTGCCCGTCAATCCATGAGTGGATTATTAAAATTTGGTATATGTATACAATGGAATATTACTCAATCATAAGAAACAACAGTGATCTAGAACCTCTTATACTTTCCTGGATTAAACTTAAGCCCATTATCCAAAGTGAGGCACCACAAGATTGGAAGAATGGGCTCCACTTGTACTCGCCATCAAATTGGTACTAACTGATCAACACTAGGGTGATCACATGGCAGTAATACTCTTCAGGGATTAGGGGGTGGGGGGGTAAACCTGCAACTAAAGGACACGGGGAGCATTGTAGTGGGGAAGGGCATGCCTTTAACCCTCGCTTGGGTGAGGCACAGACATAAAGTGTAACCATAATGTTTGTACCTTCATAATACCCTGAAATAAAAAAAAAAAAGATAACAATAATGATTCATTAAAAGCAATATCTCATGAACCACAAAAGGTAATGCCAGCTTGTGTGGGACAGTGCACCTTAACATCTACACAGCATACATGTACACAGATGGAATTTTTAAAATTAATGCATACTTCCTGTCAAGGATGCTTCATAATTGGAAATGGCAGTAGGCTTGCTCTCTGCACTGGCAGAGTGTCTAAGATCAGGCCTGAAATTATTAGATGTCATCATCAGGTTGAATTACTTATACAAAGCCAGTTATTCGCCATCTGTCATTCGGAGATGTGCTCTTAGGCCCCACTTGGTTGCCAGCCCATTGCTATGAAGCAAGGAGAAATGTCTCTGTCCAAGTAAGTTATCTCTCAGTTTCGAATTCTAATGTGCAGGAGGACTGTGAATAGATGCTCTGTCTTAGAAAAAGACGATGGGTGTTTGTTGTCCTACTTATGGGCAGAAACAATGGATGGGACATGCATTTTGAGGATTTTAAGAAGGAGAGCTGAAGAATAAAATATTTAAAAACTTAAAGTGCGATCAAAGATAAATTCTGTAGCAATTTGGCCAGGTGGGAGAAGAAAGTCCTATCTATGTGTTTATCCTGAGGCAGGGGTTCACAGGCAATGGAAAATTCGTGAGGGTTGAAAACTATCCAACAATGTTATGCACAAGTCATCTTCACTGTGATCTGGCTGAAATAAAAATGGATGTCAATAGGTAGAGGCCTGGCATACCCCACGGAGAGACTGAGGCACGCTGGGGCCAGGTAGCTAATGATACAAAATAATTTCCAGTGATGGAACCCAGAGTGATTGATCAGAAAACTGTATCTTGTTATAGGATGTGTAAGAGAAGAGAGCCTACGGTGCAGACTCTGTGCTCACAATCAGTGCAGCTTTTATTGTTATTAACTCCAACAATAACAATAACTTAGCTGTGCTAAGTGCTACCAACGAGGAGACAAGCTTATTAAACTTGCCCGCCACCTTCCTATCTTTGCCTGATCTGACTCATCCATACATATTGCCGAATAATTCTTCCTAAAGCACTGCTTTGATCATATCACTTCCCTGGTTAAAAGGCTTCTATGCCTTCCCAGTTCCTCAGTCCCAAGTACAGGCTACCTCGTTTTACTGCACTTCACGGATATTGTGGGTTTTTTTCTTTTCGTTTTTACAACTTGAAGGTTTTTGGTAACTCTGTTTTGAGCAAGTCTATCAGTGCCATTTTTCCAACAGCATGTGTTCACTTCGTGTCTGTGTGTCACATTTTGGTAATTCCTGCAATATCTCCAACATTTTTTTATTATTATATCTGTTATGATGATCTGTGTTCAGTGATCTTTGATATTATTGTAATTGTTTTGGGGCACCTTGAACAGCACCTATATAATACGATGGACGTTGTACCTGTTGGGTGTGGTCTGACTGCTCCACAGACAGGCTGTTCCCCATCCCTCTCCCTCCCCTCAGGCCTCCCTCTTCCCTGAGACACAGCAATATTGAAATACATCCAGTTAAGAACCCTACAATGGCCTCTAAGTTTTCAAGGGAAAGGAAGAGTCGCATGTCTCTCACTTTAAATCAAAAGCCAGAAACGATCAAGGTTAGTGAGGAAGGCATGTTGAAAGCCGAGATTGGCTGAACTCAAGATTTTCTCAAGTCTTTATCTCAGGACCTCTTGTGGGAGGAACCAAAACTGAGACAGTAGTTTAGAGGAGACATATGTAAGTCATCTACACTGATATTGAATATTCCATTTAGAAGGGGAACACTGTAGGAATTCTGCCTTGATGATTTTTTTTTTTTTTTTTTTGAGACAGAGTCTCACTCTTTTGCCCGGGCTAGAGTGAGTGCCGTGGCGTCAGCCTAGCTCTCAGCAACCTCAAACTCCTGGTCTCAAGTGATCCTTCTGCCTCAGCCTCCCGAGTAGCTGGGATTATAGGCGTGCGCCACCATGCCCGGCTAATTTTTTCTATATATTTTTAGTTGTCTGATTAATTTCTTTCTATTTTTAGTAGAGATGGGGTCTCGCTCTTGCTCAGGCTGGTTTCGAACTCCTGAGCTCAAACAATCCTAGGATTACAGGCGTGAGCCACCGCGCCCGGCCTGCCTTGATTCTTAGCAGAAGGAAGAAGGCAAAATGTTAAAAAAGGATGTTGATGAAGATGAATTTTTTCAATGGTAAGAGCTGCAAGTGAAGTTATAAAGGAGGTCTTTAAAATGCCACTTGCAAAACCTCAAGAGCAGCATCTTTTGGCACTTAGACCTGTGTCCAGAAGGTCAGGGGTAGGTGGATATCCCCTACAGACTCTGGGCGGAGTGGAGGAGGGCTGGGGAGACAGAGGAGGACCCTTCTTCGCCCTGTGGTGTGATTCAGCACCTTCCTCATTTTGTGCACTCAGCTCAGACAGAGATAAACTGATGTTCCGTGTTTCACAATATTTCAAAAGGCTTTGACAATAGAGGGTAATATAAGCACCTCTTTGTATTCTCAAGGAGCCGATGTTTGAAGCCTAATCCTTAAGCATTGGTTCTAATAAATTTCTCCAAGGAACTGGTTTAATCAATTTTTATCTTCACACAGGTCAGATACAAGATTTTGTTGATTTCCTAGATGCATTAAAGGCATAATTGCCACCGTTGTGGGATATCCCATCTTATTCACTTGATTTTATCTAATGCCTATTATAAATAAAAATGATGGATAGTATACATTTGTTTCTTAAGAAAAATAAATACATCAAGGTTAATTTGCTTGACATTTTTGGAGAAAATATGCTATGTCTCTTGAGATATCTTGAGATATTAATAATATTATACATTCCTCTGTGTGTCCCAATTAGGGTTGAGTGTGGGTGCTCTGGAATCCAGAGAAGGATCCCCATCTAGCCCATCTGGAGTTCTAGGAAAGGGAATATTCTGGAAGTCTAGGGCATGCTCAAGGCTAATCACGCTGTGGACTCTCTTCTGCCCAGTTCATATATAAGTAGCATCAGATTCAGAAAACTATCAAGTGGCTTGCCCTGTAGATTGTATGTAGATGGTCACCACAGATATTTACTTAATTTTACTTAATCAAACTGAAAAAGAAAGATATGAGAAAAAAAGTTTACAATTGATATTAATAGCAATTAAAAGCTTATGAGTGAGGTAGAAAAGGAAGCACTATCCCTCCAACTTGAATTTGCTACTTAAGGGCGTGTGTGTCTGGGCGTGTGTGTGTGTGCGTGTGAGCATGTGGTGGTATATGTGCACATTCATGATTCAAGACTGAGTGAATATGAGTCTCATATCTGCTTACTAGACTCTTGCATGCTTTGAACAATCAACTTCCGAGTTTCTGAAATGAGGTTAATTCTCTCAATGCTAGGCTTTTGAGTTTGCTAGTATTGGGTCCAAAGACTTGTTCTGCCTTAGTGGTTATGTTATCCAGGGCAAGTCACTTTACTTCTCCCAGTTTTTTCAGTTGAGAAATTGAGATACTACTGCCTTAGTCCTATACCTCTAAGAAGCAGAGCCAAGGCAAGAATTAACGTGCTGAAGCTTTATTTGAGAAACACATACCCAGAGCAGGGTTGAGGAAGAAGGGAATCAAGACAAGGATAGATGGAAAAAAAAAAAAAGGGATGCCACGTGCTGGCCTCCACTTTACAAGTTGTTCAACAGGGTATGCGTTAGAGAACTCATAGAAACCACATCTCGGAGCCATTCATGGAGGGTAGGAAGGAGAGTGACTTATTTGTTCAATGCCCTCCTATCTCATGTCTCCTGTCAGTGCAGCTTGACCTCATTAGCAACTAACTCCTCCCCAACTCATGGGTTGCATCACTTAGCCCCTTGGTGACTACAGGAACCCAGAGCGAATGGCCTGCAGTGTGGTGTTTTATCCCTGTCTGGAAGTGGAAGGGAATTCAGAGATGATATGGCTCAGCATGTGCGACGCTGAGAGCCAGGCAGACCAGCCAGGGCGCTGGGCAAGGGCACCGCACAGGTCCCACAGTGGTGTGGCCTGAGAAATGCCTTGGGAAAGAAGCCGGTGTCAAGGGAATTGAGAAACTACACACAGGTACCTGATACGCACAGGTCCCTACTGCTTAGGACTCTCAGGATCGAACTCGTGAAGAGCACTGAGCACGTGCCTGGCACCGTGGGGAGCGCGTGGGCTCTGCAAGACGACTTGACTCGGTGATTAACTTTGCCACGTGTTAACCACGTAAACATAGGCAAGTTACTTGCGTTAAACCTCAGGAGGCTGACTGTAAAAGGCAAGATAATAACTGTACTTATTTTATAGAGTTATTAGGAGGAATAAATGAGATAATAAAGTGCTTAGCACAAATGTTAGCCATGATGATGATGATGATGATAAAGATGATGATAATGAGTCAACAGTTTTTTCAAGCAAAGCAAAAATTTTCTTCCGCAGATTCCTGGGTTCCCGAAGCAATTCTTCTTTAATGTCAATTATGTATAATTGCCTATGAAGAAATCATTAGAATCTGGCGTTTTCTACCTTTTTTCTATTTTGCATTCTTGTTGTAGTTGAAGTATATTAAATTTGACTTCAGTTTTTCTCAAAACCTTGGCTGCTGGAAATTAACCCAGTGGCTGAGCGTGATAGCAGCAACTGCTGTAAGAATATCACCAGACTATCAGGCAGCAAGATCTCTTAATAAATCTTGAGCCTGGTCTGAAGTTTAATAACTTTGAAGGCAGCCATAGTTGGCCAGTCAACCAAAGACACATCAACTTTATTAACAAGATTTTGTAGAGTCCTTATCTATTTATGCATCAGTGGGCACCCTAGCAACAGAACCCATCTCAGTGCTGCCCATGAACCTTTTTGGTTTCTGCTTTCTGCAATACTTTCCGAGTATAGATGGGTTTGTGTCTTCAACTACAGCCAAGCTAAGTGATTTTCATCACTCAGGGCTGAAACGTCTTTCCTTATGAAAAAATAACTTATTAAATATACTTGACCTTAGACACCTGTGTATTTTCTTGAGAGAAACCATGAAACAAGTCATTTAGAAAAACTTGAGTAGGCAACCTAAATTCACTGTAGTTGTAGAAACAAATCCCAGCAGCCCGGATGGGATGTCAGTGTGGTCTGCACACCTGTGAAAGCAAGTCTGACCTGGAGCAGGAGGTGTGGAGACGGTGCAGGAGCCAGGGCGCTTCCAATGAGGACTTACACAAAGCCGTTCCCTTAGCCTGTCACTGTCCCTCCCCCTGACCCCCACTACCTACACCCCAGCCTGTGAGCCCCTGTCACCCAGTGCCCGCGCCCTAATTCAAGAACAAACAACAAAAGAATACGGACCTCTGAGTCACTTCACGAAACTCAGTTATTGACCTGGGCCAAGGAGAGTAATTGTGTATTGAGAGAAATAATTTTCTCAGCTGGCTTACACAGCTACATACCAAGAAGGTATTAGAGATTGGTTAAAACCATGGATTTAGACTCACTCAAATATGAGTTTGGATCCTGTTCTGATGTTCACTATTTTACAACACTGGGCAGGCTACTGAGTCTCTCTGCTCTTCCGTTTCTCTATTTCTAAAATAGGGTTGATGATGGAGAAGAAGAAGGTGATGATGGCATTAAGCACTTACAATGGCCCCAAACTGTACTAATGGCTTCGTGTACATTCTTTCACTCATCTTCACTCAGCAGCTCTTTGAGGCATACGCTATCACAGTGGATCGTGCTCTGGAAGCAGTAGTTACTAGCTATTAATGTCATGCCCACCACCACTGTTACTCCAGGAAAAACTCTTTCATTCCCAGCTCAGGCAGTGCTGCTAGGACGGGATTAATATTATTACCTGCTTTCTTGAGGCACCAAAGCCTTTCCATTTTTGTTCCAGTGCTAGATATATCCAAGAAGCACCGAGGGAAAAAATTTTGCTCCATCATTCATCCTCCTGAGAGCAGTGCAGTACATGTAATTTTTGTCTTATATTATTTAGGGATATTGAGCTATGCTACTCCAACTTTACTTAATGAAAGGATCCAGATCAGGAATTGTTCTATAGAATCAGGCAGCTGTAAAAGACATAAACAAAAATAAAACAATAATAACAAAAATAATCTTGCCAATAGTCCTATAAAAGTCCCTTGGACTTAGGTATCGAATTTCCATTGGCATTGTCGGGAGATGTTGTAATTCAAACTGTTCTCTAGCAGCGATTACTCTGTGACATTAGCTGCATTTTGCGGGTGATCTGTTCTATTGCTGCAGGTGCCTGAGGAGCAGCAGCCCTGACCCAGACAGGCAGTCTGCCTCCAGGAAGGGAAAATCTCTACTGCCAAAAACAACGTCATATTCACTTCTACCCTTGACTGTGATTTATTAATCGTGTTTGGATGGTAGTTTAATTTAACCCAGAATGCACTGCTTATGGGTCCTCAGCCGTTTGTCACAGGTGGTGTCATGCATTAACTCCCAAACCCATCCCACGAATCATCACAGACACAGAATTACTCATCCTTTTCCACACTGGTATATTTATTTTAGTTAAAAATTGTAACTTCCTACAACCTCACTATAAGTTGAGGCTTTAAAAAAAAAAAATCAGGCACGGTTGCCTGTAGGAATTGTGCAATGTATAGCCATCTTAATTTCCACAGGGAGGTGAGTAGGATTGTAAGTAACCTAACTTCAGGATCTCCGCACTGCTTTTGGGATACAGACTAGACAGCAGCATCCACTGGCTCACTGACAGCGTTGGGGTAGAGGAGGGGCTCGTAGGCTCACTTTGGGGAGATTTGGCTTTGGGCTGCCATTTGAAGGTGCCCCCTGCTGAGGACTCTGAGTATAAAGCCCACTCAAGAGCTCATTTCAGGGAGACTCTGGAATCCTCTTTTGTGTGCAGTAAGACTAGGCAGAACCAAGGGAGCAGAGTTGTGTCTGGGAGAGACAGGGGACTGGCCTGCTTGACTTGACAAGATTCCTTGTAATTTAACAAAGTCTCTTCTGGGAGACTGTGACACCACCATTCCTCTCAAAAAGCCAAGCTGATGAAGAGAGATCTGAAGGAAGCCACGGCTGCAGGATGTTCAGCCAGCTCAGCAAAACAGTAATGAGGTAATTCGCAAACTTAGCACCAAACAGAATTACTGATGGGGCCTGTTAAACATGCTGATGCCCTGGGCCTAGCCTACAGAGATTTTTTTTTTTTTTTTTTTTTTTGGAGACAGAGTCTGTGTTGCCCAGGCTAGAGTGTGGTGTCATCCCAGCTCACAGCAACCTCAAACTCCTGGGCTCAAGCGATCCTCCTGCCTCAGCCTCCCGAGTAGCTGGGACTACAGGCATGCGCCACCGTGCCCGGCTGATTTTTTCTATGTATTTTTAGTTGTCTGATTAATTTCTTTCTATTTTTAGTAGAGACGGGGTCTCGCTCTTGCTCAGGCTGGTTTTGAACTCCTGAGCTCAAACAATCCGCCCGCCTTGGCCTCCCAGAGAGCTAGGATTACAGGTGTGAGCCACCGCGCCCGACCCAGAGATTTTGATTCAGGATTTTTGTCACGGGGCCTGGATCATTTCTTTTTGGTCAACTTTTTTGAGGTGTAATTTATGCACCCATGTAGTATGTCCATACTCATATGGACTCATTTTAAGTACAAAGTTTGATCAGTTTTGATGAAAGTGTACACCCCTGTAACCACCATGACAATCAAGATACAGAACATTTCCGTCACCCAAAAAAATTTCTGGTATCTTTTGCACTTGATGCCCCGCCTTTACTCCTGGACCCAAGCATCCATTGATCTGCTATCCCTGTATTTAGTACCTTTTCTAGAATTTTATAAGGATGGAATCATGTAGTATATTTTTGTATGTTAGGCTTATTTTTATTGAGCTCCCCAGTGGGGTGTGTGGGTAATCATGGTGGACTTTCCTTAGAGTAGCTCTAACCAACTTGCCTACGAGGAATCAGAGAGTGTCACCAAGGTCCTTTAATCTCTTCCTTTGACAGATGAGGAAACTGCAGGCTCAGAATTATGAAGCAGCTTGCACAAGGACGCTCTGGTAAATGACAAAAATAAAACAAGGGCCGAAAGCCAGGTCTTGGCATTGTTTGCATTCTAATTTTTGAGGCAGTTTGCCAGTGAAAGCGTTGCGGTTTGAGTATGGATTTGCAATTTATGAGCACGTAGGTGTGGGTGGGCGGGCCCGGGGCAAGCCAGGAGGCCGGGCAGTGGTGACTTTTCGTTCTCCACGTTCTCTGAATAGGATTCCTTGTTTGCTGGAGCTCTCAGCCCTTGTCTTACTCCTTCAGTATATCAGTCATTCCCTTAAAACAGCGACACTCATTATCGCTGGCAGACAAATGGTTGGGAACTGGGCAACTCCAATTATGTAACTCAGCATGTGAAATCATTTAATCAGAGCTCACAGGACTGAGGGGCAGTATTAAAAAGAAATAGGCACCCTGTTTGGTGCCCAGAATGAACTCTTTTCAGGAGAGAAGAGAGCTTATATTATTTATTGTGGCAGGATGAAGATATACTGTAGTATGTAAATGGAAAAGGCCTAGATGATAAGAACCTGGCAACCAGGGTTCCATTTGAACTCTATTTCTGATTTCTGGGTGTTTTTTTTTTCCAGTTTAACTTTGGAACAATTATTTAATTATGGTGTAACTCCATTTCCCCACCATAAACTAGAACCACTGTTATTTTTTGTCTTTTAAGATCTCATATGATACTGCCATGGAACCTGGCATGATACTGTCCACATTACCTTGCGTTCATCGGAATGGTTGTAATTATTCAAATACCAAAAGGATCACATTAAACAGGGGTTTTGGCCACATGTTTAAGGTTCTTGTGGACTTTGTGAAGTCTGGACCCTCTATCAGGTCTTCTATGTGGGCGTGATGAAGATTTTAATATGCACTATCTCTCGCATTTCATTTGTTTAGTGTTAATGGAGGAAACTGGAGCTGTTTGCCCCGAACAAAATGTCGTGTCCCTCACCGCATGGAAGGCAAGACCTGCTGGACAGGAGGCCTAGGGTAAGTGGCGAGTGGGCCACTGTTGATTATGTGAATTGATTGGTCAAACAGAATCACAGAGCCATGGTGCCACTCTTTTGATATTTTTTTCTTTCTGCCTGTCTCTTTTGTTTTAAAACCTCTATTTCTTTTTACTCTTTATTTTTCTCCCAGAAACAACAAAAACAACAACAAAAAAATTTAAAGGACAGATTTTAAGAACTCTGACCAAGAAAAGTCATTCTCAGTAGAGATTCTACTGAACTACAACTTGACTTTGGACCTGATATAGCCAAAAAATAATCTTTTTAAATATTCTAATCAGGGGCTTGGAAAATAGAACATTCAAACTTCAGCTCAGAAGAGTATGATTAACTCTGAGCGGATGTGGTGGTTCTAGCCACGTAATTTTAGGCGTTCTAATTGGCAGTTTAAAAATAGCCAAGTCGCAGCCTGTTCCTTTGTTTCGCGGTGACTGTGCATTGTATTCCAGGAGTCTGCAGGTTGCGGGTCCGGGAACGGTTCTTAATCTACTGTCTCCTAGTTCTGCCGGAATGACTGTCCTGAAATACCACAAGGGGAATAAAAACGTGTGTTTTCTTAGGATTACTCCTAGCCTCCGGCTCACAGACATATTCCCCTTCCTTCTCTAATAACTAGGTGCTTAAAGGATGTGCTTCGATGATGATTTTCAATTAAATCCATTTCTGCGGACCTGAAGCTTCCAGCCGACCTATGTCATTTGCTTGCCAGGTAATAAGTACTGCAGAATGCCACCAAGACAAGGAAAACACTGATTTCAAATAACCAATTATTTACCAAATTCTTCCCCATGTCTGTGTCAGGCAACGTCCATGAACTGAAACAAATGTTTGCTTCTCTTTGCTACTGTTTCAACTGGCAGCAAGATAACACATCAATGTAGAAACCCACAGAGGAGCTGCATGTTCCCTTTTTGCATTTCTAAGGAGCCCTAAGAGTCCCATCTGGTCAGGCATAAAGTCGCTTATCTTTACCTAATTTCAGTCTCTGAGTTTTCCTTCTGGGAGACACTTGCCGCTTCACTGAGGAGGGGCCTGGGGGTACAAAATTGGCTAGAGCTGTGGAGCTGCTGCTCTTAGTAACCCCACAATCGGTGTCCCAAGCAGGGGTTTTGGTGGGGCCCGTGCCGGACACCCACGTGCCCTGTGGGACAGACATGCTTTATCATCCCCGCTTTGAGTTTTATTAGCATGGAATCTTGAAGCTTCCCAACCAATGAGGCCACAAAAACATAATCTATATTAAGTCCATAAATCCCAGACTGCCGTAACCCTGGAATATCAACAGATGCAAGCGTCCGCTGTTGAACCTGCGGTGAGTGATAAATTTCCCTGTCCATTTGCATCGCGGGCCTTCGGGTGGAGAGAGCACTCCTATTCTCAGGGCACCGTTTTCTGTCTGCTCTCTTCCCTGCGGGGCCTTGCAACCACTGCTCTTGTGAATCTTAGATCCTCTTATAATGCACTATTTTTAAAATGAGAAAACAGGAAAAAAACAAAAACAAAATACAGTTGTTTTTGCTGGGCTGGCTGGGAGCAGGAGGTGAAGTCTGCCTTCAGGTTTCTTGTCTTCTATCCCAAGGTCTCAGAAACACATTAAGAATATTAACTGAGTGTGTGTCCCTGTCCCCACTGCTCGGCGTCCGAGGCTTCTCCTGTGGAGCCAGGAGGGAGAGTAACTATTCACAGGAAAACAGAGGCCGGTCCCTCTCTTACTTCTCCAAGGGGTCACGGTGAGAAAGGGGGACTCGGGGTCCTGGGAGGAGCCGGAGAGCCTTCCCTCTCCTTTCCCGGGCCAGCTCTTCAGCATTTAAGTCATTTGCAGCCAGTCAGTGGGACCTGACGAGCACCTCCAGAGAAGTGAGACGGTCTTGGCTCTTGGAGAAGCGGTGATGCCTTTTCTCAGCATGAGCCCTGGTTAAGAACACGCTCAAATGGTTCCACGGGGTGAGCCTGGGTGTGGCAGACAGGGCTTGGAATCTTTATTTAAATCACTTGGCAGGGATGCTGGTCCATCTTCCTTTGATGATACCCAGGGTGAAGGTCTGAGACACCAGAGGTCCTGCGTTCCTGAGGATCAAAAGTGTGGCCTTGCCCCCTTTTCTGTGGACTCCTAGAACTGAGCCCTGGTTCCCTGCTTCCTTATTGAATTACACAGAGTAGGCTTCCTTCTGTGCTTTGAAAAGTATCTTCCTTACTTTTCTCATCCAATCTCTTTTTACCTCTTGATAAGGAGGCCTTTTGCATATATGCAGGTGCTGGGTTGTGAGTCATTTTCCTTTTACTTTTTTTTTTTTGTATTTGCATCACTTTAAAAAAATTAATATATTGTATTTTTTTGGAGCAGTTTTAAGTTGACAGAAAAATGAGCAGAAAGTACAGAGAGTTCCCATATAGTCCCTCACTCCCCCAGTTTCTTTTATTAGTAACGCCCTTTACTTTTTTTAACATTATGAACAGTGGTGCCAGATGAGGAGAACTTTCGTGATGACAAAGGACTTTCCCCTCCATTATCTCATTTAGCAGAGACTGTTTGGGACACGAGAGGGTTCCATGACTGCAGACACGATAAGGTAGTTAGTGATGGGGCAGGGGCGGCAGGGACATCCCCAGCATGCCACCTCCACTCCAGTTCTGCAGGGCCTGGTGAGGAGAGACCCGTTCAAGCAGTGGGGCTCATGGTGGGTTCTCCAGCGCCCAGAGGGGAAAATAGGACTAATTTCTATGGCTGCTGTAACAAGTCACCACAAACCTGGTGGCCTAAAACAGCACAAACTTTTTATCTTACCGTTCTGAAGGTCTGAACTCTGAGATGTATCTCGCTGGATTAATATCAAGGTGTCCCTGGAGCTGTGTTCCTTCTGGAGGTTCCAGGGGAAAATCCGTTTCCTTGCCTTTCCAGCTTCTAGAGGCTGCCTACACTCCTTGGCCTGCGGACCCTTCCCCTGTCTTCACAGCCAGCAGTGACAGGGCGAGTCTTTCTCACATCTCATCGCTCTGACTTTTGCCTCTCCCTTTCACTTATAAGGGCTTTTGTAGTTGAGTTAGGCCCATCTGCATAAACCAGGATTATCTCCACTTCCCAAGGTCAGCTGATGAGAGATCTTAATTCCACCTGCAATCCTAATCCCCCCTAATTCTGGGAATTAGGACAGGGATGTCTTTGTGGATCATTATTCTGTATGGGGCATTGTCCCAGCATAGTGGAGTCTGGGGTCAAAGTCACCAGTGAATCACAATGTCATCCTCCTCAGGAGTCATTAGAAACAGGGCCCAACCTCTTCAGTCAGTCCAAATGCCACTTCCTCCAGGAAGCCTTCTGACCAAGACAGAAGACACTAGACATATGTGGCTATTGAGCACTTGAAATATAACTAGTCCAAGCATAAACTACACACCAGATTTCAAAGACTTAGCACAAAAAAGAATAAAGTATCTCGTTAATAATTTTGGAAATAGTGATCAGACACTGAAATAACCTTTTGAAATGTTGAATTAAATAAAATAGATGATGAAATTAATTTCACCTGTTTTGTTTTCTTTGTTTTTTTTTTTTTTTTTTTTTTTTTTTTTTTTTTTTTTTTTTTTTTTTTTTTACTTTTTAAATGTGGCTAATGGAAACTCTAAATTGCATATCTGGCTTGTACTATATTTTTATCGGCCAGTGCTGCTCTGTAGTAGCTTCAGGCTGAGCCAAGTGCTGCTTCTCTTGCTTCCACAGTCCTTTATTCATACCTCTACCACTCGCCTTACAGCATAGTTATCAGTTTGCCTGACGCTTCCCCCACCACATGAGTTCTTAAAGGACAGGGGCTGGGTCTTATTACTCACTGTATCCCTAGTTCTAGTATAATGCCTAAAATGTTATGATACTAATCATTATCATAATTATAATTAACACTTACAAAGGGCTTACTGTGTGCCAAGCTCTGTTCCAGGTGCTTCACGTATTAATTCATTTCATTCTTACAACACTCTCTAGCTATATGAGTTTAGGAAGTTTTTAGCATTTTGTATCTCAGTTTCCTCATCCATGATATGGAGATAATATTATAGAAGCTACCTCATAGCTATTTATAATATGAGGATTAACTAGTTATTTTACACATATACATATTCACATAGATATGCATATACATACGTACATATACATATATTAATAGTAGTTCTCCCTTATCTGCAGTTTGCTTTCCATGTTTCAGTTATTTGCAGTATAGCACAATAAGATATTTTGAGAGGGAGGGAGAGAGAGAGAGACCACCTTAACATAACTTTTATCACAGTATACTTTTATAATCATTCTCTTTTATTAATAGTTATTGTTGTTAATCTCTTACTATGCCTACTTTATAAATTAAACTCTATCTTAGATCATATCATAGGTATAATAGGTATATCAAGGTATACAGTCTTCCTATGTACATATATATAGGACGAAACAGTATACATAGGATCCAGTACTGTCTGTGGTTTCAGGCATCCACTCTGGATCTCGGAACATATTCCCTGTAGATGGGGGGGGCCACTGTATATACGTATTATATATACATTATTCTATACATATTCTATACATATAATACGTGTGTATGAATGTATATAATATTTGTAAAAAGCTTAGAATAGGGCCTAAGCATGATAAAAGTGTTTTTTAAATAGGCAACACTTTGAGAAAGGTATTACTCTTCTCTCCATTTTAAAGATGCCAAAACTGGCACAGAGAGATCAAACAACTTGTCCAAATTTACACAGCTTGTAAGTTTCAAAGATAGGATTGGAACTCAGGTCATCTGCACATTTAAATACTACATTTTACTGCTGCTAAATAAATATTTGAATGTATGAATGAAAATCTACGTTGATTAAAGAAAGCTCCACAATAAAATAATTTACTCAACACTACATTGCTAGTTGGAAGAAAAGTTGGGACTAAAACTCAAATTCCTAAAATTGAAGACAATTTAAGAGGATGGCAGTGAGGTGCTGAGGAGCCTGTAGATTATTCACACCTTAATGAGAATCAGTTTAATAAGACTATTATCTTGCTAAAATTTCCTGAGATTAGTTGTACCAAGGGAGAGAGTGGGAGTACTGATGGAGAGAGAAAAGGAGAATTTGGGAGTGTGAGGCCGTGTGTGGTCAAGGCAGACCAGGACTGGGTAACATGGATAGTGAGTGTTTGGCCTGGTGGGGAGATCTGGGGATAGGCTTGACCTTAGGCAAAACTTCAAAGTTAGAGAAGTTTTCTTTTGCTATGGTCATGCCTACTCAAAGAACAGACTAGAATTGGCCATGACTTGGAGATGCGAAGCCCTGCCCAGCATGCACTGAGCCACCTGGAAGAGTCCAGGGTGCAGAAGAAGGAACTGCTGCTCCTATTTCCAGGCCATGAGCATCCCATCTGCTAGGTCGAAGCATCCCACCCTGACTTTGCTGTCTCTCTCACCTGATTGACTGACTCTAGAGAAGAAGCAGGTGTAGGTAGGGGGACCCACATACCCACCCAGGGTCTTGTGCATACAACCCACTGCTGTGGTTTGAATGTGTCCCCCAGTGCAAAAATGTTGGGAAACTTAATCCCCAGTGCAACAGTGTTGGGAGGTAGGGCCTAATGGGGAGTGTTTAGGTCATGAGGGCTTTGCCCTTATGAATGGATAATAACGTTGATTATAAGAGAGTTTGAGGCTGTGCCTTCCATTTCTCGCTCTTTTTTGAACGTGTGCATTCTCTTGTCCTTCCACCTTCTACCATGAGATGATGCAGCAAGAAGGCCTCACCAGATGCAGGCCCCTTGACCTGGGGCTTCCTGGCCTCCAGAACTGTAAGAAATCAATGTCTGTTCTTTATAAATTACCCAGTCTCAGATATTCTGTTATAGTAACACAAAACGAGCTGAGACACCCACCAGGGGATATACAAAGGATTTAGTGGTAAGATGGATTTTACTAATCGCATCTCTCCAAACATAGTTGTTTTATACTTCAAAATTACTCAGTCCCTGTAGCTCAGATGTAGATAACAAAGCCAAAGCGTATGAGTTAAAAATCATGATTTTAAAAAGAAAAATTCATTTTAGCCCATGACTCCATAGCAAGAAGTCAATATAGTCAAGTCGAGGAGTTCATCAGAGCCACCAATAAATTGTTCCCTTCTTGGCATATAGCATTAGGGTCTTCTCTAGATGGGGCTTGGGTCTGTCCCGGAGACGTGGCAACCCTGGCACATCTACACTGGCAATCTCTCTGGCTCCATCTCAGACTATTAAAAAGTCGAGGTCACTCTGCAAGGCATGGCCTGTAAATTTCCAACTCCCAGTCTAAACGTGCACGAAGTGGTACATGTACGTCTCCAGCCAGATTTCGCTGCCATGGGAGGTGAGGGAATCTAAGGCAGAGATCGTTCTTTAAAAGGCCTGGAGAAATTTATGGCTCAATTTAAAACCACTTGTAGTTTATCAACACAATGGAAATGAAATCGTAAGCTTCAGGGCAGGAGCCGATTTTCTATAAGAATGAAAGAGGAGCCTGTCCTTCTAGCCAGTCTTTCATGACAGCAGAATCTTTCCTCAAATCTCATATATTTTGCAACAGTGCAATGATTAAACAGAATTTATAAGTGTCAAGACCGCCTTTCTTATCCTTGGCTAATTGGAGAGTCCAGGAGCCTCTTGGATGGCTCGAGGAAGAAATAGAACAGTAGAAATAGCACAGGGCCCCAAAAGCTTTGGATTTAGTTTCACACTTGACCATTTACCTGCATAACCTCTGCCAAGGCAGCTATCTGTTCTTCATGTAACAGATAAAGGAAGTGAAATAGAAGATCCTTCATCAAATGTTCATTAATTCTCTGTTGGTGTAGAGGAGTCTAATTTGCAAGCTTCGTGAACAAGTACATTGAGCCGCATTGGTAGGTTTCTCTATGTATAATCTAGGCTCTGGGAGATAGATGTACAGGACCAGAATTTACACATTTTCAATTAGGTAGTGCTTATGGCTGCTGGGAACAGACCTGACTACAGTGGCTTAAACACACAGGATTTATTTCTCCCACATATTGAGAGAAGTCTAGAGCTAAATGGATACTGGCCTTAGCTCAACAACACAAAAGATATTAGAGCTGAGATCTCTGTGATTTGCTTGGGCTTTTGCCTCATTGTCTCAGGATAGCTGCTGGAGCACCAATCATTACAATCTGGATTTCAGGCAGCAGAAAGGGTGAAAGGGAAAAAAGTAAAAAGAATTCTATTGGAAGTCTCAACCACTCTGCACTTTCTGGCTTCAGTAACCTGAAGGGGAAGAGGGAGATTGGATAGGAAGCCAGCAGTTTCTTTCTCAATGCACAACCAACAGTTCAGTAGCATGGGAAGATATGAATCCAGTTGCAAGGTTCATGTAACCTGAACTTGCGTGTGATCTGATCAAACTTTTCTCCATCTATGTGCATTTACTCCTTACTCCTCTTCTCTCTCTCCTCAGATTATTTATCTAAACAGCCCTTTTGCTTAAGGTTGGGAGTTATGTCTTATTTGCTCTCTGATTGGCAAAGTCCTTGACTCATACTACGTTTTAAAAAAGACATTTTTTGAATTGAATTGCTTGATGTATGGGAACTCAATTAGATGCTTGGTAAGAGAAATATTTACACAAATACTGTATGAAACAATTGCTAATATTCTCAATTGTTTCAAGCTGACAGAAAAATTACCAGGGAGATATATCTTCTTATTATTCTGTAGGACATTGCTTGAATGAGCGAATAAAACCAAAGTTTTCTACTCAGCCTTCCATACCCCAAAAGGGTCTCTTATTCTGTAAATCTCTCTCCCTCCTTTATTTAAAAGCAAAGATTACTGTCAGTCAACAATAGCACCTACCATGTACTGTGCGAGTCAAGGAGAAGAATCTGCTAGTGATTTCTGATCCTGACTGCAAATCGGAATCACCTGGGCAGCTGTTGTGAAATACACATTCCCAGGGTCTGCCCCAGCAATTCGGATCCAGCAAGTCTGGGATGGTGGTCCAGAGTCTGTGACTGTATAAAGCACTCCAGATAATTCCGATGTGCTGCCACATAGAGAAATCCCTGAGGCAGAGATGTCCCTTCCTTGTACCACTGCCACGACTTCCTTTGGTGGCGTTTATCATCCGCTACTGTAGCTTGCTCACCTGTCTGTAACTCCTCCAAACCCCGAGGGTGAAGGCCATCTTTTCTCTTAGCATTCCCATCTGTAGCCCAACGTCTGAGTGCCTGGTGCATAGTAAGTGCTCTGTGATTATTTGTTCCCGTGTTTAAACAAATTGAATCTCCGTTTATTCACCTCTACGGACTCCCAGGTGACACTGAGAACACCAGCACAAACAAGCTACCTACCTAGGAACCTGTCTTCAAACTCAGGGACAGAATGCTCTATGGAAGTGACCAAAAAGGAGTTTCTAATACACTGGGTGGTGAGTCACCTTGAGAAGACTGAGCATCCTGAACAGAACTTACTTTTTTACAAAATAACATATTTACAAATGATTGTGGTGTCAGTTCCCTCTGGGGGTTGTAAAGTTGATTGAAATAACACGTGAAGTGCTTGGCAGAGTACCAGGAGCAAAAGGATTATTCGATCAATGTTATATGATCTTGGTGATAATGACAACTATAATTATAAGAGAAAACTCTGCTTACTAAAAGAAACTTAGAACATATAGAAAAGCATAAGGAAGAAACCAAAAATTTAATCTTGTCCCCAAAATCAATAGCCTTGTAATATAACTTCTTCCAGTATTTTCCCAAGCATCTATAGTAACACATATTTTTAAATATATAAAGTATATGTTAAATGTGTATATTATATTTTTTAAATATTTTAATTTATTATTTTATTTTAAATATATTAAATATTGCAAATATAAGCAATATAGTATAAATATAATAACTTATACTACACATAATATAAACAATGTACGTAACAGCACTAAGCATATCCGGCTTTGTATCAAGCAGCCTGGACCCTTGAGATGGCTCCTGTGCCTCTCACTATTTCACCAGCGTCATTTGTCTGGGGTCCCTCACACACTGCCCTCTCTTCTCCATCTGGAGAGTCCTGTCCTCTGCCCTGCTTAGGCCAGCGTGGCGTGGCAAGGCCCGACTGTTCTAACTGTGATAACAATGGGTGTGACCAGGAGGCCTGAACAGTCTGGCCCTGTTCACGGGGCAACCGCTGAGCTCTGGGTCACTTTATGTTGCCAATGCGGGGAACTCTTTTCCCCTCAAGCTGTGACCATGCTCATTCACGGTCCTCCCTTCCGTGGCCAATCAGAGAGATGGCATGTGGCCGTCTCTCTTGGTTGCCATGCGTTCAGTCCCATCTCACAATGGGCACTTGGTCTGGAGCTATCCTGGGCATTTGAAAGTGACATTGCTATTTCCTACAATCTAAAACTCATGAATCATTTTCAGCCAAGGGTAAAAATTTACATTTCAATGATCAGCAAGTTTTAGTACATTTAAGAAATTGGCCAGAGATGCTCAGCCCCCATGCACAGGTTTTGCTAATGAATTTGGCAGAGAGAAATTGCATTCCTAGGCTAAGTATTAGAACAAAAAGGACCTGTTTTCCGATGTAATGAATTGCTGAGAAATTATTCAAAATGTGGCTTAAAAAGCCTCTTGCCAGCGAGCTCAATTCTCTGAGCCATGAATTAGATAAAGGGCTTTTATAAACCCACAGAGGGAAACCCTCTGAGGATTTATGTGGGTGAGGAGAGAATGTCTGTCCAGTGCTGCCACCTCCTCCCAAGTGCTTGTGCACGATGCGGAGGCTCAGGGATCTTGCATACAAATGCCACAGCCCACTGGAGCGGCAGCAAGGGTGGGCTCAGCGGTACTCACATTGCACCCTGGCCCCAGGCTCAGGGCTGCAGCTCCCCACGGCAGAGACCTGCCCTGGCCCTGCTCTGGGAGCCAGAGCTGCAGGGGGAGGAGTTGTCAAGAGGACAGGGAAGGCCTCCCTCCCAGCCCCTAAAGAAAGGGTCCTTCCTAAACAGACAATATCTTCCTAAGAAAAGTCTTCCTAAATACCTTCCTGAAGATATTCTCCCTGTGTCCACTCTCCATCACTAATTTGGATAGGAAGACCTGAGCCTCCCATGACACTGAGACTTACAGCTCTTGTGTGTATGTGGAGGATGTTTAGAGATGGTTTCATAGAAATAACGCCCCGCATAATAGGAACAGAATTCCTTTCACAAGTAGAGCTTTGAGATTAAAGGATGTGGTGACCAGCAAAGAAGGTATCAGGCTGTAATAGAACTTCATGATGTCCTTTAAGTGAGCTTTCCCTACGGACAAGGGCACTCACGGGCACACAGAGCTATTCAGTGCACTGACATTTTTTCCCCACCTCAATGTTCTCTGGCATAAGGGATCTAAACTCTATTCCTTGCCTGGTTTAACCTTGATTACCTATCAAGCTACCTGCTTGCCTGACCCAGGCATAGCTCAGATTTGACTTTGCGTCATGCCCGCTGCCCACTCCGGCTGTGTGTGCCCTTGGACTGCCAGCTTGGAGCCCTGGACTGGCTCCCGCTAACTACTTGGGCATGAGGACGACCTGGATGTGACATCTGTCAGCCCAATGATAGCCAAGATAGTCTGGTAACACCTACTTTGTCTGATCCCCACGAGGTTCCAAAAACTATTTAGCAATCTCATATGACCAGTGGCCATGGAAGCCACAAGGGATTTCCTCTATAATCCTTTACATGCTGTTTGAGAAGGAAATAAGGGGCAAGAGGGTTTTGTTAATATTAGAGCCAGAATGATACAATGGGCGAGAATGTCCTGGCTCACTGCATCGGGCTGCCCCAGTATAAAAACTAAAAACAATAACCAAAACACCAAAATACCCCTCCTGGATAGTCACTGGGCCTGGAGATGTCATCATTCTGGGGGTGAAGACCCCCATTGTTTCTACTTCCAGTAACTGTCTTCCCAAAGTTCAAGGAAGCACAGACCTAAGAACTCGCATAGTTTCCTGAGAGCCAGAAGGCAGACTGGCATTAACAAGAGTTTTGGAGGATCCTGGAGGTCTGGCCTGGAGGCTGGTTGGCACAGTTGGTCAGGACCCCGCAGCAAGCTGATTAAATTTGCCTTGCCAGATGGTCCAGCCAGCATTCTCCCCATCTGTGGCTACACTCGTCACCCCTAGTTTTCTGTGTGGTCACACTGGGACAGATGAGTGTGTGTTTATTTCATTCCTCCTTGAGTTCAATATGTCTGTATGGAGTATAATGCCCAGCATTGGGGTAGGTGCTTTGAGTTATAAAAATAAGTGTAAGGTTATATAAACTAGTTGAGAATTGCCTCAAATTTACCATTTCCTTTTTCCTCTTCATTCTAAGTCTCTCACAGCTATATCTTTATCTGGAAAACTCAGCCCCAAGTTTCTCAGCCATTGTGATCCAAGTCAGCAAGGTCTAAGCCATTATACACCCTCCAGTCATTGGAATCTGGGATTCATCTGGCAACTGCATGCCCTGGATCAAAGCCATGACCAACCACGCCATTTTAATGACTGTGCTATTGTTGTCTTTGTTTCTTGATTTGTGCCCAGAGATCTCTCCAGGGTGTGAAGTTTTGCTTTCAATGCTAAACCACTTCTCTGAGGTTTGGACAGTTCGCCTAGCTTTTGCCTGTTCCTGTTCCTGAGGGATGAACGGTGATCTCTCTGTAAGCACCATTGCTGAGCAGAATCTTATCCCACACTCGGGCCACCCCTTGACTTGCGTACTGTCTGCTGGCTTGTCCCCCTGACCACATCAGGGACACTTGGCTACTGATGCCATAATTCAAAGCTGAGCACACCATTTACCATTTAGATGAGTGGCCAAAGATCCTTCATTGTCCACCTTTGGTCTTAACCGTGCCCTGGTCTCTTCTCTCTAATTGAGGTCTCTGCATTAATTGGAGCTGAAACTCCTGAGACACAAAAACTTGTGGAAGACAAACTCTATCACCCTTTTTATGCTTGCTGTCAGTACTATTCTTTTCCCATTACAGAAAGCACCCAGTATCGCAGTCTCTCAAAGCACTTCCTAAATCAGGGCTAATATTTCACTCTCCATGTCATTATTCCCCAAAAGTTTCAAAACGAACTATCTCATCAGTTGAAAGCAAAGAATTTTCAAGTTCCTTATTTCTGCATAGCCTCAGTCTTCCCAATCCTCAACCTCTGGGTTGAAAAGCCAGAAGTTTAGAAGAGAAGTTAGAGGAATGAGAGTCCTGTATAAATAATATCATAAGTGCTAGTTGTAAGTTAATTAGCTATAAAATGTACTTAGCTGAAAAATATAGTAAGATGAAATGGATGCAACCTAGAAAGCATCCACAGAGTTGAAAGTAACACATTATTTATCCTTCTGATTTCAAAGTCATTGAATTGCCTGCAGTAAATGCCTGTCGTCTTTTCTCGCTAAGTATGCTATCTTCTGGTGATAAGACCCCTCTTCTTTTTTTCATTCTCTTCCCAAGCTCTGCTGACACAGCACCCCTGAGTACAACGGTGGCATATGGACCAGGCCTTGCTAATCAGAACACTCCATTCCCCCGCCGTGGGATTTGTTCGGAGATGAGCAAATGACTTAAACCAGACAAATCAGGGGCAGTCCCCTTTTGAGTATTAATGCTATCATTATGGACTATGGCAACCTTCATTTGCTGAGAACGATTTTGTCCACCATGCATAGAAATTCTGCTACCATGGAGGAGAGCAAGGTCTCAGGATGCAACAGAACATATTTCTGATGACACCACTTGACCTAGCCATGCCTGAAGCCCCATGTCCCATGAACTAATCAGTGGCATGAATAAATTATGCTTTCATTAAGTTAGCTTGAGTTCAATTTCTCTCCTTTTAAATCAAAGGTATGGACATGCACGGTCATACAGAGTGACATAATAAATGTTGGAGACTCAGAAGGGGGAGACGGGGGTGGGGGTGAGGGGTGAAAATTTACCATTGGGTACAATGTACACTATTCAGGTGACAGATACACTAAAAGCCCAGACTTCACCACTATATAATTCATCCATGTAACAAAAAACCATTTGTACCTCCTAAATTTATTGAAATTTTTAAAAATAGTAAAAAAACTTCCTGACAAATATCTGCCCTAACTTGAATAATAATGAAGATTTAGCCAGGGACACACCGAAATTGTGGGGGAGACAAGGGGTGGGTGTTCACATATCCAATAAATGATGAGGACCCTTGTAGTGGGTAACACATAAACCAAGCTCACGGCGATGAACAGGGTTTGGCTTTTACAAGCATTTCTTCTCTTTCAGGGGGAGTTTGACATTTGAAAATTCAAGATTTATTTTACCATAGAGGCCCAGATAGTTATGACATGAAAACCACAGTTTTCAAACATGCTGGCTGAAGTCATTGGAAATCACTGCGTGATCAGGCAGACTTGAGGGAAACCCAGCTGTTTTTAAAGCTTAAAGTACCATGAATCAAATGACAAATCTCTCTGCCCTTCCACTTTGTCATGAAAATACTAAGTGCTGAACTTTATCATCACATGAATGCATCATGATATGTAATTTATTCTAGGACTGGGATAATTTGCAGGCTCTATCCATTGGCAGCATAGAATAGACAAAGTAAAAGTAATAGTGGCTTGAACAGGACAGGGGCTTATGCCTGTCTCAATGAAAGGGGTTGGAAAGCAGCCTGACCAGAGCTGCTCTAGGGGCTCTACTCAGTCATCAGAGACCCAGGTCCCTCCCTGGGGTGCTGAGATGGATTCTTGAACCCCAGTCATCTTACCCATGCCCCAGGCAGCTAGATAAATGTAGGGACCAAGAGCTCATCCCTCCCTTTACAGAGACTTCCCAGAAGTCACATGGAACTCTAGGGCTAAAACTTAGTCATGTGGTCACAGTTACTTTATGGTCTGGTGAAAGTAGTCTTTCAACTGGGTGGCAATATGAGCAGCTAAGAAGCAGGGATCATATTACTAAGAAAAAGGGCAGAATGGATGTTTGGGAGCAACTAGCAGTCTGTGTATTGAGGAGGTGCAACAGGACGGGGGCAGGAATTCAAGGATCCTGAATCTTTCAAGGCTAAAAGATATCAGTGCTTCCTAAACTTGATATATCTGGACTCTTTCTTCTTTGAAAGACTTTGTGTTCCAGCTTTCTCTGCCTTCTCTTTCATAAAAATCAAGTCCCCAAAATGCACACACTAGACATTTCCATTACCCATGGCTTTTTATTCATTATATCAGTTAGGCTGTTCACATGTTTGCTGATAATATCTATAGGTCAAGATTTTAATAATAAAGATGAAATATGAACATATTATTTTCTCTCTTACTATGCATATTTTCTAGTTTTTTCCTCTCTGAAAAAACAAAAACAAAACAATCATAGCTCTTAGACTCAGTACAATTTTATGTAGCTTAAATATTTGGATGATGGCAGAAAGAAGAATAATGCAGTTTGGAGGAGGGAGCCTTATAGTTATTTCTCAATCATTTATTGTTTATCAGCCTCCCACCACCACCTCCCCAATTCTCTGAAGCCATCCAAAATCTACAAGGCACTTTATGGGTATGAGGGCGGTGGGGCAAGGGAGTCTCTGCATGGAACTGTGTGTGGATTCTAGCATGTGGCTGTTTGACTGGCAGACTGATTGGTGAGTAGGTGAGTTGATTGGTGAGATAAAGAAGGATTAAAGAGTTTACAGAGACCTCCAGTCAAGATGTCACAATGCTTTCATACTTTGATGTACTCATGTGCGAAACGTGGCAAAAATGGGTTTATTTACATAAACCATATAAAATTGCTGATATTTGACCATTTTGCCAGCAAACTATCAATTTCATATGATTCAGTCTAATAATGCAGAGAGAGAGAGAGAAAGAGAGAGAGAGAGTGAGCACCAAAAGGACATAGGCAGGATCAATAACAAGATAAACGTAACTTAAGACCAGATTTGGGAAAGAATCACAAAGTGATGACAGGGGTTGAAACTACTAGCCTATATGGGCTTTCAGACACACATAGGAGTTTGGCTCTCGTTGGGTAATGAGGACTCAACACGCTCCATGTAAGATCCCTAAAGCTCACTGCTTGAATTAGTGGAGCTGCTCTGATCCTCTTTGGGGCAATGGCTCCTGATAAGCTATAGGTGTAGAGAGACAGGAAGACACAGACACAGTCTCTCAACCTGGAGCCAAACTAAGCCACTGGCTGGCCAGGTAAATCTGCATATCACCAGTATCACATCAAGCCAGGAAAACTGAACTTTGGTTACATGGCCAGACCTAGGAGCCAAATAATGACATCCATAAAACTGCTGTACAAGGGAAATTGAGCATAGAGGGAGAAAGAGAATGAAAAACACTGAAGATGACCTGCAAACCCAAATTCCAAAACATGTAAAGAAATTTAATGCTAAAAAAGAGCCAAGTTTTGAATCTAACATGAATTTATTTTAGAGGAAATGAATTTTTTAAATAAAGGTTTTACAAATACTTTAAACCATAAAACAAAACTAAGGATAAATTAAATGAGAATGGAAAAAGAAATAATTAAAATATTTCAAAATCAAAAAAAGTCACTGAAACAAAAATTTAATAGATGTAGTTTACTCTAGACTGGAATGAATGAAGAGACAATAAGTGAATTGGTAATTCATCTTTCTAGAACATAGCACAGAGAGAAAAAGAGTTTAACATTGTGTTAATGAACAACTAAAAAATATGGTATAAAGTATAAACTAAAAGTCTCCAACATATATCTAATAGAAATTCTAGAAAAAGAGATGGGAAAGAATAATAAAGAGTAATTGTTTGAAGGGATAATAACTTTGACTTCTAGTTAAAAATGTATTTACTTCTGCTTCTTCCCAAGATTTTACTAACATGACAGTAAAAAAACAAAAAGGACATAAATCTATAAATTCATAGGTAGGATAAAAGAAAACAGATACAAAACTTCAGAAGCTGGAAAGTAAATAAATAAATTATAGCAGATTTGGCCAATGAAAGCTTAAACCTAATCCACAAAGGGAGAAGTCAACAATAACCAATGCGACTTATACGTCAAAGCACAAGAATGGTTCAGAAATTGGAGGATTGGATTCCTCTAAAAGGAGAATTTGTTGAAAGCTTTCATAAGAAGCAGTAAAATACCTAGATCCCCTCTTTCACCACGCACAGCTAAGTGACCACCCCTCCTCACTCCCTGGGAGAGGACAGCAGTTTTGATTTTTGAGGTGAAGAGGTTGTACTGAGGGGCTCTGGA
This sequence comes from Propithecus coquereli, assembly GCF_000956105.1. NCBI lineage: Eukaryota > Metazoa > Chordata > Mammalia > Primates > Indriidae > Propithecus > Propithecus coquereli. Next base: position 2,352,541 of record NW_012154507.1, on the reverse strand, counting down.
ATCAGGGAAAATAGGCACAGATGAAATAGTTCAAGTACAATTCCAAGTACCGAAGAAAATGTATTTCTACATAAAAAGGGCCCACCAAATTCCTTCCAAAAAGAAAAAGACCCACATTGATATATGTTATTTTGAAATTTCTCAGCCCTGGAGAGTAAGAAGAGATTCTAATATATTTCAAATACTGCTTCTAAAAGTTCAAGCACAAAGTAGCAAGAATAAGAAGTTTAAACTGCTGAACAGCAAATTCTGAGAAAATTATTTCCAGTCTAGAACTTTATAGCCATATAAACTATCAATCAAGTGTGAGAGTGAAATACAGACTTCACATTTAAGACATGGAAAGTCTCAAAAAATTTATCTTTTGTGCACCTTTCCTCAGAAACCTACTTGAGGAGATGCTCCATCAACATCAGAGCATAATCCAAAAATGAGGAAGGCATAGGATCCAGGAAACAGTGGATTCAATTAGAAAAGAGGAAAGGGGAATCAGGATGATTAAGGGAAGTTCCTAGGTTATAGGTGTGCAGTCAACCTGGGAAGCAACTAGTTTAGACTGGAAGAGAAGATATCTCTCCAGGAGAGATATCTACAAGAAATAAATAAAACTGATAGATGATCTGACATGTCCGATCATATAAAAAGGTGTTTTATAGTTGGATTAGTGCTAGGTACATAAAAATCTAAGTGAATAAAAGAACAAGACAATAATTTATATAAAGAAAATAAAATTTTTAAAAGAAAAAATGTAATCACAGTATCATGCATGGATCAGTTCTGAATAATATTTTAATAGTTGTAATAGTGTAAATGCTAATATGGTCTAACTAAAAATGTAATATAACTATATTGGGAAATTGCAAAATGTGTATTAGTAGGCAAGGGTTTAAAAGGGATAAATTCTTATCCTTCATGTTAGGAAGTCAATAGATAGAACTAAAACTAAAAAATCAGGAAATAGTAATATACAGTGTTGTTTTCAATAATAAGTAAATTCTAGAAGAAACAGCTAAAATATTTAAAAATGGAAAGAGCCTGCTTCAAAGGAGTAACAAAACCAGGACCGGAGAAAGATGAGGCAGGAATTTGCTCTTTTTCATTAAAGTCTTATAGAAATTTTTTATTTTTAAAATTATGTGCATGTATTTTTTACTTAGATAAACATCGAATTGAAAAACCAAAGACAATAGCTGAGAGTATTTCTTAATTCCTCAGATGATGAATACTAGAAGTACTCAATAGGATAGATGAAAATAAATCTATTCATAGACATGTTATAGCAAAGTAGCAGAATGTGAAGGATAAAGAGAAAGCTACCAAAGCGAAGGAATAAAAGTTAGACTGACAACAGGTTTCTCTTTAGAAGAAGAAACTTTGGACTCTTCAGAAACAACAGGCAGAACACTAGAGATATAATTTCAAAGTGTTGAGGGTGGAAAAACATTGTCAACTTATAATTTTCCACCTATTAAACTATCATTAAGGAATTAAATGAAGACATTTTTAAATAAATAAAATCTAACGGGGTCTATCAATCACAGATGCTCACTAAATGAACCATTAGATACGCTTCAACAAAAATAAAAGTGAATTCAGGGGAACAGAATGGAAAAATTGATGAGGTGCAAATTTCGTCAAACATTAGCTATTTATTTTAAAAATTAACTTTTTGTGTTTTTAAAATAAGGTTAAAGTAAAACTCGAGGAAAAATAACATGATGGAAGAAGGGTTAATGGGTAGTTAAAACTTGTTCAGGTTCTTACAGTGGGAAAAGAAGAGAAACACTAACACAGTTATATATTTTAAAAACTCAAGGGTACCCATCAAAAGAATAGTAAGGGTAATGCCTGTGTCTTGCTGGAGTGTAAGTTTGTACAACTTTAAAAAGCAAGTTGGCAACATCTAATAAAGTTGGAGCCACACAAACTCTATTACCCAGCAATTCCACTTAAATGCAGACCCCACAGAAACACTCAAAACATGTGCAAGAAATGTGTGCAAGAATTGCCACATTGTGATGTGAAGAGTTAGAAGCAATATAAATGTCCATCAAAGAAGAATGATTAAATAAATTGCTAATGGTTAAACAAATTAATTCATTCAATAAAATTTTATACAGCAAGAAAACGAATGGGCTTAACTAGAATCACATGTATAAACTGCATAATTCTAAAAAAAATGTGGAGTACAAAAAACTTTACAGAATATGCTCAAAGTAATACAATTATATGCAGTTTGAAAACATACAAAACATGACAGCCCTATGTTGCTTATCTGTGGTAAAAATATGAAAATTGCTTCAGAAATTTAAACACAATTCAGGATAGAGTTTCCCTTTGAGGAGGGAAGAAAGTGAATGGAATTTATGAGAGGTAATTAGGTGACTTCAACTATGTATGAAATTTTTTCTTGTTTTGTTGTTTAATATGAAGTAGTTGAGAAAAATGTTAAAATTTATTAAAGTTGGGTGGTGAGAACACATGTGTCCATTTTATTGCTCCTTATGCTGCTCTGTATGTTTAAAATATTTCATAATTTTAATAACTTTTAATTTTGCTTTTGCTCAGGGGCACCAGACCCTAACTAAAAATAATATTAAAAAAGAATGGGGCCCAGGAGCCCGAGAGAAGGACGAATAAGGAAAAATTATACTGGAGTTAGCATCACACTATTTCATAAAATCAGGAATGCTGCCGTCTTATCCATTGGCATGTTGGTACCATGTCTAACATGTAGTTGTGCTTAATAAACATTGATTGAGTAGATTAAATGAAGATATGTTAGGAGTAAGAGAAATAAAACACACAGGGAGTTGGGGGCAGGGCGGGAATGCCCATAGACTAGACCAGTGGCCTTTGAACATTTTTGACTGCATAACACCTAATATAATTTTAAAAATCTATGTAACCCTTTGCACATTTTGAGATTGACGCCACAAAAAAATTATCATAGTTTGTATAGTTACAAAGGGTGTAATTTCCAGCATATTGTAACTGTTGACATTGAAAAAATCTTTTAAAAATATTCAAAGGAAACTAAATATCATACTAATCCACTTAAAAAATGGATGTGTTCTATCAAAGAAAAAAACCCTATCGTCTCAAAAGATATGTAAAGATAAATGTGAATATGAGAAAAATATGTAAGCTCAGCTTTAAAAATTATAAATTTTACATAATTTCTTTTTCTCCTTCAACTTTCCCCCAAAGAAATTTATCTTGATGTAATACTTTTGCTTTAAAATCTTACATATTGGCCAGGCGCGGTGGCTCACACCTGTAATCCTAGCACTCTGGGAGGCGGAGGCGGGCGGATTGTTTGAGCTCAGGAGTTCGAAACCAGCCTGAGCAAGAGCGA
>NW_012154507.1:2261324-2348708 GCF_000956105.1 Propithecus coquereli | reverse complement strand
TAATTATTAAATATCAAAGTAAATGTTTATTGAAAATTTATCTTTTATATGAATAGATAATTTAAAGTTCTCAACTTATTCATTTGTCAGTAGATGCATATACTTATTGCTCAAATAAGTTAGGGTTCAACAACAATTGTATTTCCATTTTTATTGACATAAACTGAGAAACCATATTTAGCACAGCACAGCCATTACCCGCAAAGACTCTGGAGCCAGTCTGCCTGAGTGCAAATCCCAACTCTGTCACTTCACTATCCCTGTGACCTTGAACAAGTAGTTAACCTCCCGGAGCTTCCTTTTTCATTTATAAAATAGGGATGATAATAAAACTTACCTTACAGCGTTCTTGTGAGTATCAAATGAGTTAATATATGGAAAGTGCTTAAACCTGTCCCTGGCACATAGTAAATTTTTCTAGGTATTTAAGCAAAGTACTAAATAAGTAGATGGAATAGAAAGAGTTGTACCATAGCAGAGTCTCTGATGTGTTCATCCCTCTGATTTATTTGCCAAAAAAAAAAAAAAAAAATCACATGATGATCTATTATCCAAAATTATTTTTAATGATATATCAGGTGACAACTAGATTAGGTCCTCCTAAGTTTCCTTTGAAAGCTAAGAAGTGAAAACCACGTGACTTGAGAAAGGCATTGTTACCCAGTCATTAGAATCATTTTCTTTCTCAGCACCTGCACCGTGTCTCTTAACTTTCCTTTGCTTGGTGACCTCAAGGTTTTCATACCCCTGGAGCATCATAGTAAATTTTTACATGGGAACATGATGGTCCCTTCTTTGTTCCAGTGACAAAGGCAGACTGTGAAATGGGTTATTAGTTTGAAGGCAAGACCACAAGAAGATCAGTTACAGGTAAGTGTTCACCTGGAAGTCAAAGATCTTCAGATTGCTCTCCACAGAACTACTGCAGACGGCACACCCTTGTGCAGTTTGTGAACCACGCACACCCGCCCCCGCCCCCAGCAGTTGGAGCTCTACTGATGAGATTCTGGCTCTGGGAGTGGCCGCAGCAACCGGGGATCCAGTTCAGTCTTCCCGAATGGAAGCTGCTGGAATAACCTGGTTTCTCAGCAGCCTGGAGAGTTTAGATGCCAACAGTTTGGCCTATAGTTTGGAGCAGGAGGAGACAAGACAAGAAGCCACTTTTTCCAGAACCAGGAAAATGAGCCTACAGAGGGATCCGAAACCAAGAATCATCAAGAGAGCTCCTAAGCTAGGTACTGTCATCGGCCCTCAATGCTGCCTTTTAAGGGGATTGTATTCGGGCCTCTTCCTCTTGCCTGTAGGAAATTAGCTTTGGTTCGTTAGCAAAAACACTGAGATTCGGTTGCTGGTTGCTGTAGGATTGGGGACTGGAGGAAAGAAGAATGTCCAGGACTCTGGCTCGCAGGGTAGAGCCCCTCTGGCAGTCAGCGAAGCTGGGGAGAGCAGCTGGCAGAGCCTGATGTGAAGCTAGCTCTTCTGCTGAGCCACTTTGTGTTTCCAGTGTCACCTCCCAGCTTTGCATAAAGCCAAGAGGGGAAAACTGCCTTTACAGCAGAAGATTCATCAGCCTGAACCAAATGATAGGTGGGAATCAGGGACCTGGCTTTGCCCTCATTCACTCATTGATATCAAATTGTCATATACAAGAATCTTCTCTTTGTATTGCTTGGAAGTGGGATTTTTTTAGCTGTGTCCCTACACACATTTTTTAAAGCTACAAGTGAATTCAGTCAAATAGCAAGTTATTTATTAAAATGATCAGTTATTTTAAAAAGTTCTAGATCACAGGTGGCTTGGAAATGTTTTTCTTTGCTTTCATGAGATGTGTGTGGCAGTGGCGGTACACATACGCGCGCGCACACACACACACACACACACACACACACACACACACAGCTGGTGGTTGGGACTGCTCTCAGGCTATTAGTTATATTTTATTCTCCTCCTTTTTGGGGGAGGGAAGAGAAGACATGCACAGAGAATCAAAAAATTTGTTGAAATTCTGTGTAGTTGTGAGAGGATTTGCTATGCCCCAAATGCTTTTTTTTTTTAAATTTTATAAAGGCATCCTGTAATCAAAAGCTAGGATTTAGAGAAGTGATAGGACATTTCCATAGAAAGGAAGAATGAAAAAGAGTAAAAGAAAACATGAAAAGTTACACTTCCAAAAGGCCCCAGGAGATTATTTATAGAAATAGCATCAGACGATGAGAACTGACAAAATTATTTTCCAACGTTAGAAGGTCTAGTTTCATCGAGGGAACTTTCCATCTGATTAAAAATAATTATTGCTGGCATTAAATCCAGTTGGAATCACCCCACACGATTTATCTTCTATTTCATGCTGCTACCATATGCTTGACATTGTGGTGCAGAAACATTCTCTTTCATTCTGATAAATAGTACTTTGTAAATATTTAGAGACAGGAGCTCTGGATCACTGAACAGTTCTGACAGGGAACATGTGCAAACGAGCCCGTTATTCATGTTCCTGACAGAGGCTCTCTTTGAGGTGTAGGACCTAACAGTGTTTGTGAATCTGAGAATTCCTTTGCCAAAAGTCTTGTTCAGAATTAACAGCAAATGGAGGAGCATGGCCGGGCACTCTAGCATGAGATGCGCCTTCCAAAAGCGTACACAGACATTGGAGCGAAACATTTTGCTGTCTGGCTTGTGCTCTGTAAGTTGATAAACTGCTCTATTTATTGTATCAGCTTTTCCTGGAACACTTGATTCAAGAAAGAAACCGTACCTAGTGTGACCTTATTTGGAAATAGGGTTTTTATGAAGGTAAGCAAGTTAAAATGAGGCCACCAGGGCAGGCCCCAATCCAATATGAGTGATGTCCTTTGAAAAGGGGAAATCTGGACAGATTTCATAGACAGGCGGAGAGGGAAGTGGGTGTGAAGAGATGAAGACAGCTATCCACAAGAGAGAAGACTGCCATCTACAAGCCAAGGAGAGAGTCCTGGAACAGACCCTCCCCTCATGGCCCTCATAAGGAACCAATCCTGCCAACACCTCAGTTTCAGACTTTCAGGCTCCAGCAATGTGAGACAATAAATTTCTGTTGTTTAAGCCACGTAGTTTGTGGTATTTTGTTACAGTGGCCTTAGAAAACTGATAGAGAAAGACACCATGCCCAGTGCTCTTTGGAGATTTCTATTTGGGGAATTTCAGTCCCCTAGAAGAGAGGGGACTTTCACTCCACTCTCCAGGCGGGAGCTGCCTGGAGGAATTCTTGCGCCCTCTCCCCTCCTGTGAGGAGTGGATCGTCAGATCATTGATGTTGGGACAGGGGTCACTGATTGTGTGTGACCAGTCCTGCCGTCTTGGGGACTCTCAGACCTCAAACTCAGCCTCCTCTTTTCTCCATTCCTGCTGCTTTGTGGAGAACCGTCCAAGCCAGGCTGCGGGTTCTCTGCACAGGGGCCACCATCCCGTCTCCAGGGCTTGACTTGGGCTCCATTCAGGGAAAGCAGTAAGAAGTCCCTGGACAGTCTCACACTCAGTGGCTCTCTGCTCAGCACCTGCACTGTCAAAGTTAGCAGTTAGCTATCTGTTATCTCAAGCCCCTGTGAGAATCCTCTGTTGGCTGGGACTCCAGCATGCTGAATAAACCCCTTCAAGTTTATTTCATTTACATATGAGGTTGTGGAGGTCCCTGACTCTTCTGGGGACTCCAAATGGTCCATGGTGCTCATCCTGCTTGTTTATGTGTGGGAGTACCCCCGCCATTGTATTTTTAGAGGAATATTAAAAAATAGTAATTGCAATATTCCATTACCATTAGATTTAAGTTGGAATTTTCTGCTCATGCCATTTATGGCTATTGGACATCTCCCCCAAAATGAGGAAATTTGCCACAGTGGCATTTCCTCTGTGCAGGTGATGATGCTTCAAGAAGCCTATGAAAAATCATTTTCTGATATTTCTAGATCATTTCCAGTAGATCTTGTTTTTTCTTTTAAGAAATACCTCATCTGACCCATGGAGATTCTGCCCCCATTCTGAATTCTGCAGCTTTAAATCTAGCAGCTGTCAGGAGCAGAACTGAACATTTTAGGACATTGTATGTGGAAAAACAATTCAAACTGTTTTTCCTCAGCTGTCACACCACAACAACCATCAACACAGAAGACCAAATGTATGGTGGGTTTCCTCACTAATAAGTGAGCAATTGATCCTGCAGCGGACACCAGCAGGGTGTCCTCTAATTTAATTCTGACATTATTTATCTGGAAATAGTGTCAAATCTCACAGGTTGAGGGCTCAGTCCCCAAGACTTCTCCCCCAATTTCTGATGTCAATCACAAGGTCTAGATTAGTTTGCCTGGGATTCTGACCAACTGGCGATAGATCAGGGGTCCCACAACCTCCTCCTTGGGTTTGATTAATTTGCTAGGGTGGCTCACAGAACTCAGGGAAATACTTACTTACGTTTACCAGTTTATTACAAAGGATATTTTAAAGAATACAAAGAAACAGCCAGATGAAGAGTTATAGGGCAAGGCCTGGAAGGGTCCCAAGTACAGGTGCTTCTGTCCCCATGGCATGAGGGTGCACCTCCCTCCTGGCACAGGGATGAGTTCTTGTTTATCTCCGTGTATGCCTCCAAGGGGTCAGCATCCAGAAGGCCTCTGAATCGTGTCGTCTTTGGTTTCATGGAGGCTTCATTACTAGGCATGGTTGATTACATCATTGGCCATTGGTAATCAGGCAATTGTTGGGGTGTGGAGTTGAAAGTCCCAATCCTATAATCATGCCTCCATCTTTCCCCATGACCCGACCCCATCTTGAAGCTACCTTGAGGCTGCCAACTCATTAGCATACAAAAAGACATCACTTTGGAGATTCTAAGGATTTTAGAAGTTGTATGTCAATAAACAGGGTTGGAAGACCAAATATATATTTCACCATATCACAGACACTAATTTATATCTTACCTGCTTATTGTTTAAAAATAATTTATCTGTTTTGAAAACATCTTCCTAGATATTTGCCATATGTAATTTATCAGGGTGAAAGAGTCTTTCTACTCAAGGACTGGTAGCTCTTCGATATGGAAAAGGAATTGTGCAAAAAATGTCAATTGTCATTACAAACAAAGAGCAAGAGGAAAAAATAGGATTAAAATATAAGGCAAGGAAGTAAATTAATTGTTATTAAAGTGCCCAGAAAATATGCTTTAAAAAGTTAAAGAGCCTGCTTTCCTTGTTCTCCTGAAACTGTGGACCAGAGCCCAAGCCATGCTATCAGAAAGAGGGAGCAGGGGGTGAGGGAAAGAAAGGAGGAGATAAAAAAAAATAATATTCGCAGAGTTTTGAGACACAGCGAAAAAGAAGTAGAGGAAATTATGGGTCTGCATATATTTTCTTCTGATTAAACCTGCACAGATAAAATTAAATATCAGGGATTTTCTAAATAGTCACCAATTCCTATAGCTAAATAGTAGTCTTAATGGTATTTTAAAATAGCATTTATATAGAGTATGGGTTTGTGGTCCTTTACCCTTTATCAAATAAAAAATATTTCAAATAGAAAATTTGGGTTTTTTAGGCTATGCAGCCAGCTGAAACGGGTTAACACTTCCTTCATGGAAACAATGGGTGATTTAGAAAAGAGCAGGTTCAGCATTTTTCACTAACTGGCAAGAAGGAAAAGTTGTTTAACTTTGAGGAATAAAAAGGACACATGCATGAGGCTGCAGTCCCAAGTTGTTGCTAAAGGGCATGTGATGCATTTCAGATGCGTGTGGGGCATTTCCTGGGTTTAACCACGATGGGCTAGGAGAAGCCCGGAGGATTCTGGAGGAGCCCGTGTTCACCCTGATTCCCTTTGTAGAATACGACACAGAAAGATGTGACCACGGAGGAGGCACGGCCACTCCTCCCATCACCGAGGCCAGAAGAGAACGTCTCAGGGGAACGAAGAGTTAATGCACAATGAAGGCTTAAACCTGCACCTCTAGAGTAAATTAAGCTGGTAAAGTGTTGACAAGTGTTGGAGATTCTTTAAAAACAGACAGGGACAGTTCTTGCTGAGAGCTTCAGGGCCATCTCAAAGATATGGTTATTAACAGGTGCCTTTAGTGCTTTTGAGAAGTTACTTGGTACCTAAGTACCCCGTTCCCTGGGCATGGTAGGTCCCACCTCTGTGTCTTTGTACATGCTATTGGAATGTTGTTCTCCCCTCCTTTCTCCCTTTCTCAAGCTTATTCAATCTTCAAGAATTCTATTAAATCTCTTTTTTTTCCCCATGAAATTTCTTGACATGCCCAGGCAGTGGTGATTTTTCTCATCAATAAGACTTAGTATTTTATTTATATTGCCTATAGCTGGTATGAATTTTGCTCCATTACAATACTGGGTTGACCAAAAAAAAAAAAAAAATACCATCACTGAGTAATGACTCTATCCCAATGCTAGGATGCCATCACTTTATTTTTTATATCAAATTTAAAGACACAGAAGCCCAACTGGACAGGATAAAAAACATCAATACTAGTTCCTATTTGGGTTCCCCACCCCATCCATTACATACAATCCCGGTGATTAATCCAGCATCGTCTGGCCTGTTGTCCTCACTGGGTGCTGCTGAGATGCTCCTTGCCCTAGCCCATGTGGTCCTTTGCTAGCAGTCAGTTCTGCCTTCTATACCACCCGAGGCATAGCGGTCTCTAAAAAGGTTGGGGGCTCTAGAGTCCAGGACACAGACTTCCCTAAGAACACCACTCTGCCATTTTCCTCTTAGGTTTGGCAACCCTATGGAGTACTATAATGGTTAAGGCTTGAAAACCCTAGACTCTGAAAAGCTCAACCCTAATCTGGTCTCAAAGAATCTTCTGCACCTGGGCTCCCCATGTCATTTCCACCTCTACCACTCCACACACTTCCCAGTAAACCCTCCTCTTCCTGGTGAATCCCAGGTGACTGTCATTCAGTGAGTCTTTGGAAATACTCCTGAGGATGGCGTTGGGGGCTGACGTCGGTCAGTTTTCTCTTATCTATTCATCCACTTCACTCTCATTTGACACTCGCTGTATAGAACTTTATAGTTATTGCTTGTTAGCTTTTCAAGTTCAATGTCTAATCTGCCCAACTAGATTATGAATTTCTGCAGACAGTGACCATACTTCAAAAGTCTTCATATCCCTTGTGCTGCGAGGCATACAATGATTTATTTTCATTGACAGACGAAGAAAAGCAGTTGGCTAGATTTTTTGTTTTGTTTTTTATTCAGTGCATTCTGCCAGAAGTCAGGTTTTCTTGTAGTGCCTTTTTTGTTGCAGTTTTTTTAGTCAGCATTTTTCAATTTAATTTTTTAAATTGACAATAATAATTGTACATATTCACATGGTACATAGTGATGTTTTAATACATATATGGTGATCAGATTAGGATAATTAGCATATCCATCGTCTCAAACATGTATCATTTCTTTGCATTGGGAACATTCAATATTCTCCTTCTAGCTATTTGAAACTATATATTATTGTTAACTATAGTCAATCTATAGTGGTATAGAACACTAGACTATATCACTCTGTATGCACCTGTGTCTCATCTGTAGGGCAATTTTTAAAGGAAAAAGAGATTCACTATGTCCTCTCCATGCTATTTATCTTTCAGGACCTGGTTCAAACACATTCCTTTTATGAACCTTTCTCTGATTTCTCTAATATAAGTAATATTTCTTTTCTATGAACCTCCAAAATATTTTAGCCCTTTTTTTCTTTTTGTCTGTCCCAGATATTGAAGAGGTGGGAGTGAAGTGGCTAAGAGCGCAGCTTCTGGAGCCAAATTACTTGAGTCCAAAATCTGGCTACGCTCCTTTCTGAGTTGGTGACTTTGTTCGGGTTTCTGAATTTGGAAAATAGTGATTACAATTAGTACAACAACTAGTACCTCTCTCAAACAAGAATTACATGAGTTTGTACACAGAAATCATGTGGGACAGAGTAGGTATTCCACATGTTTTAACTATTTATATATGCTGATTTGACTAACAGTATTTTATTGTTAATTTAGACATTCCTATAATCACAATAGTACAATGATAATAACCTGGAGTACATAGAAAAGAGATGTATACTAATAAAAATGAATTTTTAAAATAAATCACCGACAGAACTAAACTGATAATGTGTTTCCTAAACAAGACTCTTTGATGGTCTGCTTTAAAGAAGAAAACAACCCAAAGCTAGCGTATCAACTTTTGCAGAGTGCTTCTAAAGTGCCTGAGTGTTGACAACAATTTGCTCTCTCCAGCGTTTGAGACACTTCATCTGCTTTAAGCAATGTATGCCAGATATATGCACAACGTTTTACAAGCCAAATAAATAAGGGTGGGGTTGTCCATTTAACAAAAGAAGTCACTATATTATTTTAAACATGCCCAGTTACGTGGTGTCTAATGGATGATAAATACTAACTTGGCCCAAATCAATGAGATTTTCCAACTTTGTGATTATTTATCTGAATATACCAAATACAAATGACCTGGAATATTTGTAGGAACTGAGTTTTGCTCATATTTTGCTTTCCAAAGGGTGTTAGAGATGTAGCTTAGTTTGGGTTTTCTTGGAAATAAACTTTGAGATGGAGATTTGACTGCAGGAGGTTTATTGGAAAGTGCTCTGAGGAAAAACACCTGTCAGGAAATGAGGGAAGCAGGATTGGGCAGAGGGAGATGAACAATGATGAAGTTGAAACAGCGGTTTCTTTTGATTCCGTGGAGCTCGGGAGCTTGGATGGCCCTTCAGAGGTACCCAAAATTGAAGCAAAGGTCTGAGCCATTGTAGAACCACCACTACCCACACCGATACTCATGTCCCCTCCCCCACAGACACATCGGCCAGCCTGTGGAGGGAGGAGGCATAACACCGGGTGAAGTAGCTCTTTTCAGCTGTTGGCAACTTCTAAAGGCTAACTTGCTTACCTGTGAGCCTTTAGCAGCCAACACCTTAGGAATGAGGGAATGAGTGTCTAGATTCTAAAAGCAGCATCCGGGCACAACACCACAGCATCTGCTACACCACACGAAAGAGACAATAATTCATACTGCTTGGCTTTAACGTTCGGGTTCATAAAGCTGGTGACATAGACTTATTACAGATGCTCTGCAAATTACAATAGGGTTATGTCCTATAAGACCATCATAAGTTGAAAATATCGTAAATTGAAAATGCATTTAATGCACCTAACCTACTGACCACGATAGCTTAGCCAAGCCTAACTTAAATGTGCTCACAACACTTACATTAGCCTACATTTGGGCAAAATCATCTAACACAAAGGCTATTTTACAATAAAGTGTTGAGTATCTCATGTGATTTATTGAATACTGTACTGAAAGTGAAGAACAGAATGGTCACATGGGAACTCAAAGTATGGTTTCTACTGAATGTGAAATGTGAACATATTACTTTCACACCATCATAAAGTCGAAAAATCCTGAGTCGAACTAAGTTGGGGATGACCTGTAGTGGATCCTGATTTCAGTGCTGAACAAGTTACCTGTGAATTAATTGTCCACGGTTCTTACGTAGAAGTTGGAGACGCTATATGAGAAGTGGCCAGGATGAAAGAAGAGTCACCTAAACCCATTTTAAATTGAATATAAGCCCCTTATCAAGGCTTATACTGCTTTAATGAATCAGGTTCCCAATCCTTGTGATTTTTTCCCCTAGGGTCAAAAGAATAGCCCATCCATCCCTTGCCTATTGAATTTTCCTTGCTTCTTCATGGGCAAGAAAAAGGGAGTCAATCTGGCAATTATATGGACAATGAAACTTACAGGATTTTCTTCCTCACCATCAACTCTATACTGAAAATCAGAAAATGGAAGGATTCGGCCTCCATTTTGAAACGTGCACGTCTTACTCCCTCAAGGTGTCATGATGCAATGCATTTGTCTCAAATCTGACTAAAATCCAGGGGTAAACAATGCATATTAATTGATCGTGCATTTAGGTGAGTAATAATAAATTTGAGTCCCTAGATTGATTTTTCTGAGTAAGCCAATAAAGTGAGTAAACTTTGCATTATTTATCACTAGTCATCCAATGTCATGCTTAAGTCAACAGAACTGATGTGCTGTCTGTCTCTTCAGGGAAAGTAGCAGACGTATTTGAGAGAAATCAGGTTTTTACATAGCATCTTATTTTTTTACTCCAAGTCTTTCAAAAGTTAACAGAAGGGTCATCCAGAGATTTCTGTCTTCTTGCTTGTCTGGTGAGTAGATGTATGTACAAGGAAAGACAGTCCATCTGTAACCTTAGAGAGAAGACAATAGACCAAAATGAAACCAAGTGTATTTTTACCAATCGGATGAGTCATTTTCCCCATGAGGTTAATTATCATTAATGACTTTAATTAAGGAGTCATGTGAAGTATTTATCTTGAAGAATGTAGATCCATGAGGTTTGCACTATTGGATTTTAGCTCTCTGCTATGATAGTGCTCTTTCAAAACACCCTATTAATGTTAAATCTCCTTGGTACTATATGCTAAGTTTGTGAAGCCTGAGGACATATTTTTACAGTAACATTGGCCAGGTTTAGCCTCGTATTTAACTAACTGTGGAGCTAGAATTATTCTTGTTCATTTGAGGTTTCCAGCTTGGAATTCGTAAGATAAATGAGTCAGTTGCATCTATTCTCTAGCAATTAACTGGTAATTGGGGCATTTAATCAGAAAACTGACTTGAAGGACTTTAGCCTGATTAGATGCTATTGACATGAAAAAAAGATTCAATTCATAGTTCATCTCATTCACGTGCTATATTAACACCAGAAGTCCAGATCAAATTCAAATTTAGCTTGTATTGAATATTTTACAAATAAATGATGTGAACTAAAAAAAATTCTAAGCCCTCTGCTAACTGAATGGACCCTCTTGGCCAAGGGGACCCCAGAAACACCTTAAAACTGAGTTCCCCAGCCATGATGGGATGGGAGAGATAAAGCACAATTTACTATGTGTATGATTTCCTTCATGAATATTCAATGATGTATATTTGACTATCCCACTCAGTATAAAATTCTGTTCCCTTTTGTCTTTTCTTAGAAGCACATGTGCCTGGCTTCTGGCCAGGGCTCTGCTTCCCAACCTGTTGGACCGGCCACCCAGCAGGTTGCTACCCTTTACGAGAAATAAAGTTCTCCTTTTTCCAAAGCGTAAACTTCATTAATTTTTTTTTTAGTTAACAGTGGGTATTTACGAAAATGCTTTGTGGAAACTTAATAGATTTAGAAGCTAATCTTGTACAAAATACTCAGGTCAATAATATTTATTCCACAATTATTTATTGTTCACCTACTTGGTGCAAGGAAGTTGCTCATAGGTACATAAACATTAGTAATATACCTGTCGAATTCAAGAAGCCTAGGTGGACCTAAACTCTACTTCAACCAGAGTATAAATCAAGGTAAATAACACCCTTGGTTTCTTCTCTGAAAACCAGATAGCCACTCAACTTCATGATCCATACAGTGAAGATGCAATGGACAAGCAAGATTTTGTGGTTTGCACAAAAATAATTAAGATTACACACATATTAGCAAAAGTCAGTAGTTTAAGCCTGATCATGTATTAAAATCACCTGAAATGTTTTCAAAGCCATGATGATTCCTGGAACACACCTTAGACTTGTTAAAACCAGAATATCTGAGCATGGGACCTTTGCATCAGTTTTTAAAGCAGATTAGGTAATTTTAATGTGTTAAGAAATGCTGACATAAGCTTTTTTTTTTTTTTTTTTTTAGCTTTAAGGATTAAAAAAAACTCTGGATACATAGTTGTAACAAGAAGATGGTGGATCCTAACAGTCTGTAAGGCCACAGGAAATACAGGATAAAAAGGTGGAATGGAGGTTGGGGGCACAGGAGCCAAGAACCATCCTGTGGCCGGCCACCTGAGTCTGGCCCTGCAATTGCCTCTCCACTCATGAATTCATGACCTTACTTGCCAGCAGAAACAACTGAAGGAGGGTGGCCTGTGGCTCACATCTGCTTTTCAATCAGGCAAGTATCCTGTGAGGCCTTTTCACCTCTGCAGAATAGGAAGACACTGTAAAAGAAGGATGGAATGGGGATTGAGCTAGACAATCTAAGGATCCCTCACTGCCTCCCAATATAATGCCAGTGCAAGGCTTTAGTCAATTAGACAGTTTATATGATTGGTTGTTCATTCTTGGCCTCCTTCAAGGCTTCCACCTGACTCACACAAAGTTTGATGCCCCCAGGTTCTATCGTCAGCACATGGCTTTTCTTGCCAACAGGGTAAGAGCCATCCCTAGAGATCACACCCATTCTCTTTAGATAGTAGATGCAACACTATCTAAATTAGTATCTGTAGCTAACAGCTCTTCCCTGAACTTCAAATTTATATATCCAACTATCTGCAAGGTAGCCCCATCTAGATATTCCAAGCTATATAAAGTCAAAACATTGCCAAGGCTATACTTGCCTCTCTTCCTATGCCTCCGTTTGCTGGGAATGTCACCATCATCCACCCAGGAACTAATGCTGCATTCCTAGACTATATGTGGGGCTACTTTTCTTGCCTCATCTCCCATATTCAATCTCAAACTGTCTGTTTTATCTCCCAAATCTTTCTTATTCATCCTGTCCTCTCCAGCCCTGCTACTACTGTCCTAGGCCAAGCTCCCATCGTTTCTCACAGATTTCTGCAACAACTCCCCAGTTTGTTTCCCTAGCTCCAGTCTTCAACTCTTCAAATCTAACTTCCATATAGTTGACAATGATGGCATTGAACACAAACACAACTGCATGGGCTCCCTGCTCAAACTTGTTCTCTGGTTCTTCAACACCTACTGCAATGGCCTTAAACTCTGACTACACACCAAAATCTATACAGAGTCTATTATAGGACATATCTTGGGAGCTTTTAAAACTATCAATTCCTGAGCCTCACTTAAGACCAATTGTATTAGAATCCCTAAGGATAGAATTTGGGAGTCAATATTTTTAAAAATCTCCTTAATTTATTCTAACATGTAACTAGTGCATATTAGGCTAGATTCTGTTCTGGTTATCTATTGCTACACAACAAAACTTAGTTGCACAACAACTTAGTGACTTAAACAATTATTATATCTCACAATTTTGTGGATCGCATATTCAGACAGGGCTTGACGGAACAATTCCTCTGCTGTACATCCACTGAGGTCACTTTCTGATATGTTAGTGGCAGATGGATGGGTCTGGAGGGACGAAGGTGGCCTCACTGCAGTCGGAAAGGCTGAGCTCCACTGGCACCATCAACCAGAGTGTCTGCATGTGGCCTCTCCACATACTGATCTCAGAGGAATTGGTCTTGTTACATAGTGGCCTTGTTCCAATGCCTCGCTGCTCAAAATATGCTCCATAGACCAGCATTACAGTCATGGTCATCTGGAAGCTTGTTAAAAAATGCAGAACCTTTGGCCCCACTCCAGATCTTCTGAATCAGAACCAACATTTTAGCAAGATTCCCATATGATTCCTATGCACACTAAAGTTTGAGAAGCACTGACCTATAGGTCAAAGTCTGACATTCTTAAGGTATGTGAGGTCTTCTTTTATCTGGCAATTGTCATACTTCTCCAGCTCTAACACACTTTGTTTTTTCCCTGGACTTTAAGATATAGGAACACTAAATAACTTATAGTTTCCTGCACTTTATTTTCCATGCTCATTGTTCTCTCTTCCTGTACTAGACACTGACAAAGAAAAGATTAGTACACTTAAAGACAGCAATAGAAACGAAAATGAAACACAGAAATAAAAGGACTGCATCGGTGAGCTGTGGGACCATTTCAGGTGGCCTAGTATATATGTTTTATAGCCCATGAAGGAGAGAAAAGGGGGAATGAATAAAAAAAGTATATATTTGAAGGAAACGACCAAGTTTGCTGCAAATTATTATCCTACACATTCAAGAAGCTCAATAAACCTCAAAAACAAACACTTACAAATGAAGAAAACTACACGGATGACATCATAACCAAATTGCTTAAAACTAATAAGAAGAAAAAAAATCTTATAAGCAACTAGAAAATAAAGACATTATTCTCAGAAGAAATAAAGATTAAGAATGACAGCAGATCTAATCACTAGAAACAGTGTAAGCCAGAAAGCAGTGGAACAACATCTTTGAAGTATTAAAAGTAAAAAACTAAATCTAGAGTTCTATAACTAGCAAAAATGTTTATTAAAAAACCAAGCTTTCGAACATATGAAAGCTGAAAGAATTCATCAGCAGCAAACCTGCATTTCTAAGATGTTGAAGGAAGTCCTTCAGGCAGAAGGAAACTAACACCTGTACCTGTTAGAAATCTGAATCTATACAAAAGTACAGGGGGCACACCTGTAAATAGGACAAATATTTTCTTATTTTAAATCATTTTAAAGAATAATCGACCATCTAAAACCAAAGTAGTGACAATGTATTGTGAGGTTGATAACATATGTAGAAGTAAAATGTATGAGAACAACACACAAAGGCCCAGAGGAGAGAAATGAAAGTACACTGGTGTAAAGTTCTTATATTCTATGTGAAGTGGTAAAATATTACTTGAAGGTAGACTGTGATTAATTAAAGATATATTCTATAACGCCTAAAGCGACCACCAAAATAAAATGACAAAAGGATTTCACTGACAAACCAACACAGAGGAGAAGGAGAAGGAGGAGGAGAAAGAAGAAGAAAAGGAGAAGGAGGAGGAGGAGGAAGAAGAAGAAGGAGGAAGAAGAAAGAGGAGGAGGAGGAGGAGAAGGAAGAGGACGAGGAGGAGAACATAAATACTGGAAAAAAAGAGGTAAAACTGTATTTGCAAACAGCATGATTTTGCACAGAAAAAAATCCTACCAAATATACAAAAAACTAAAGAGGCATGAGATGAGTTAAAAAATTTTTAAATCAGTTGTATTTCTTTATACTAGCAATGAACAATTATACGTTTAAAGACAATAC
The DNA here is from genome assembly GCF_000956105.1 of Propithecus coquereli. NCBI lineage: Eukaryota > Metazoa > Chordata > Mammalia > Primates > Indriidae > Propithecus > Propithecus coquereli. The sequence goes on along the minus strand of NW_012154507.1, from coordinate 2,333,727 downwards.
TATTACAATAGCATCAAAGATATGAACTATTTGGGGATACATTTGACAAAAAATATGCAGGACCTATAGACTAAAAACTACAAAGCATTACTGAGAGAAATTAAAGAAGACCTAAATAAGTGGAGAGATATACTGTGTTCATGGATCAAAAACCTCAATATTATTAATATATCAACTACCCAAGTCAATCTATAGATTGAATGTAATTTCAATCAAGATCTTAGCAGGTGTTTGAAGAAATTGACAAGCTAATTTCAGAATTCATAAGTAAATGCAAAGGGCCTAGAAGGACCAAAGAAACTTTGAAAGAGAAGACCAAAGTTGGAGGACTCACCATTACTTGATTTCAAGACTTATTATAAAGCCACAGTAATCAAGACAGTATGGCATTGATACAGAGAGAGACAAAAATGTCACCGGAACAGAATAGAGAGCATAGGAAGGGACGCACACATATACAGTCAATTCATTTTCAACACGGGTGCAGAGGCAGTCAATGGAGAAAAGAGAATCTTTTCAATAAATGATGCTAGAACAATTGGATACACGTATAAAAATGCATCTCAATCCACACATCACAACATATATTAATATTAATTCAAAATGTATCATAGGTAGAAGTGCATATAGGAGAAAATCTTAGTGATTTGGATTAGGCAAAGATTTCTTGGATATAATACCAAAATCATGATCTATGAAAGAAAAAATTAATAAGCTAGATATAATCAAAATTAAAAACTTTGTTTTTTTGGAAGACCATATTAAGAGAATTAAGACAATTTATGGACTGAGAGAAAATATTTGAAAGTCACATATTTGATTAAAAAAGACTTGTATACAGACTATATAAAAGCGATAATAAGAACACCAACAACCCAATTTTTACAGTGGGCAAAAGATTTAAACAGACTTTAACAGAGAAGATAAAATGAATGAACACTTATTAGAATGGCTAAAATTAAATAGACAATGAAAAAAATAAAAAAAAATGAAAAGACTATTAATGCCAAGTGTTGGCAAAGATGTGGAACAACTAAACTCTCATCTGCTGCAGGTGGGAATGTAAAATGATACAATTGCTTTGGAAAACAGTTTGGCAGTTTCTTAAAAGGTTGACACACACCTATCACATGTCCCATCCATTCTACTTCTAGACATTTACCCAAGAGTAATGAAAGCATATGTCCACACAAATCTTGTACCAAATATTCATAATAGCTTTATTTATAATACAAATGTAAAACAACCCACGTGTTCATCAACAGGTGAATGAATAATTGTGATATATCCATGCAATGCATAATACTCAGTATTTGAAAAGAATGAACTATTGATGTAAGCAACAGCATGGCTGAATCTCAGAGTACATAGAGTGAGTTAAAGAAGCATACAAAAAATAGAGTACATAATATACAAGTCCACTTAAAATTCTAGAGAATTAAAACTTGAGAGAATTTGGGGGGTGAGAGACATATTCATTATCTTGACTATGATGATAGTTTCATAAGTACATAAAAATGTTAAAAATATCAAATTACATTCTTTTTGTGCAATTTATTGTGTGTCAATTATACCTCAATAAAGCTGTAAAAAGAAGAAAAATCACATGAGATACCATTTTACACTCATCAGACTTGCAAAAATCAAAATTGATCTTAACATCAATTCTTGTCAAGGACATGATTGTACATTGAAGATGGGAGTATACAATTTGTACCATCTCTTTGGAAAGCAATTTGACAATATCAAGTTGAAGATGAACACATGAAGACAGAGGGTCTCACTAATGCCTCTCAAAATATGAGGTAGCATCTCCTTTTGGTCATGCATAATATCTTGGTAGAGACCCTAGTACACTCCCATTTCTGTGGCCTCAGTCTTCCTAAGCAAATGCCACTTTGTAATGATGTTTTCTTTCTTTGGTCATCAGCTTGTGCCCTAGTGTAGTTGAAGTTTATGGGACATATGTGTATATGGCTGATGCAACTTGATTATAATACAGAATGTTGAATATAGGTGGCAATGCTATGCTTGAAATGTAAGTGTGGAGATGGCTGCAGCCATATGATTTCAAAGGGTGAGATACTTTAGTCTGGTCACCTATGATATGACAAGACAGCCCAGCCTTCATGCCTGGCTACTTTCTTTCAGAAACAGGTCAGCTTTGGCTGGCCCCCTGAAAGGAAGAGTCCCAGCCAGAGCAGGCTAAGGAATTAGGACAGTCACCTAGTCTGTTGCAGCCTCTGAAATCTCTTAACATTCAGGCTGTTTCTTCCCGCGAATGAATGAAGAAAGATCCAACGTCCCAGGAACCCACAGGCCATCAGAACAACTCCCTCTTCACCATCAGATTACATCGAGCCTTTGCCTGAATTGGTGAGAAACGTTAGCCCTTTTGTTTTATACGAATCCTCCGTTTCTCCCTCCGCTTGGTCATAAGAGGACAACAGGTGGCATGAAAGTGTGCTTGTCTTCGGTGTGTACTCGGAGTCTGTGCTTTTGTGTAGAGGAAAAAGATCACACTTCACTTCTGGAACTAGAAAATGGACTTTAATCAAGCTGGGAGATTAAGTGGGGTGCAAACCACCCCCGCTCGGCCCCACAGTAGTGATGAGTGAGACTCTCCGTGTCATTCAGCCTTCTACTCACTCACACAGCCACCGTGGTCAGTGTCAAGCTGGAGATCTGCAGCCTGGGGCCCTGGAAAGTCCACAGAGGTGCCCTTCTAGCCATCTGAGGATGTGGGAATCCACTACATTCATTGTTGGGGAAACTGGAATGATGCCACTGTGCCTTGAGGCCAGAGATCTTGTCACCACTCTGGCAAAAAGAGGAGAATGCTCCTCTGTATTTAGCTCCAGCAGGAAGACAGGGAAAAAGAAGGAAGGGTTGTCAGAAAGGTTTACTGAGCTCCAGATTGCTACAGTGCTAAATATAGAACTTCTGTTTCACACAATTAAACCCTCTCTCTACAACAAGTGCTGTCACCTGGACTAGGTCAGGATGATTTTGGTATCACCTGCTGGACCATTTCTGAAGTCACCTCTCTGTTCTGGCTCCCCAGGCAAGACTCCTTGTTGCTTGTGACAATGTTCCTTAAAGACTCGGTTGTCCTGGCTCTAGCTGAGCCCACTGCAGCCCCCCAGACATGGCTGTATGGGTGTGAATCCCAATGGGAGACAAGATTCAAGCCCTTTGTTTTCCCCAGGAGGCTTTAGTCCTTGTGTAAATTAGGGGATGGGAAAGAATGTCAAGGGGAGGAGGCTAACCCTGCTCACCAGAGGCCTCCAGGGCTCAGTCCCTGCCTCCTGGGGACTCTGCAGTGCCTTTTGTTTTCCTTCCTGTGTTTCCACTTGACTGTCACATGAGCTCTGTGAGCAGGATATTATACAGATACTTAGATTGAGGATCAGTGGATTATAAGTGAAGCAGTAGTTTGGAGAAGAAAGAAATTAGTTGGAGAAAGTAAGATGAGCTAAGTTTTGAAAGAGAAAGATTTAGAAAGTAACTGCGGAAGTGGCATGTTAAGTTCTGAGTCTTTGGAAAGGGTCAATAGCCCAAGCAAAGAATTCAAAGACAGAATGAGCGTGGCACCCATGGGGAGAGAGTGAGGAGACCTGGACAGGTGGGGCAAGGCCTGTGTCCAGGGGTGTTCAAAGTCAGTCAGGTGAGATAAGGTAGGATATTGAGCAAGGACAGCAAGATCTGCCTAGTTTAAAAATGATGTGGGGTTGATGACAGGCGAAAGAGAGGGAGAGGAGAGAAAAAAATTAGGGAAAATAGGTCAAAAGTTACTGCAGTAACTCAAGCAAGAGAGGCCTAATCTAAAGTGGGTGTAGAGAAGAAAGAACAAACCTGAGGCATTTCAAAATCACAGACCCTAGTCACAGACCCTCGATGGAGGGTAATGAGGATGTGAGAGGCCAAGAGCTGTGGACGGGACCAGTGAAAGGAGAGCCATTCTGGAAGGGAAGACAAATTCTCTTCGGGACATGTTGAGCTTGCAGTGACAGAACAGTTTGAAATCCAGTCAAAGATAAATTTTTAAAGAAAAGTATCTATTAATTATAAAGTTGGAGTTCAACTCTTGAGAAGAGCAATTTAAGACTGAGTTCCCATATTTTAAAGTAACCCTGCCATGTCTGGGACTTTCCACAGGTGGACACACAAGAAGTGGTCTCAGGAATTAGAAATAAGAGGACAGTCGCCAGGATGACATTCTGTACTGTGGGATGATCATGTTGAATGTCACAAGACCACAGGACAATGTGCTACCATGGAGGGAAGTAGCTCACTCATTTTTTATTCGGCCACATACATCATAATTAGCAGTACGGACACCACAGGTAAGAAGAGGTCAAGTTTCTGAGATTGCAGGGCTTTGGGTATTATTTCAGTAAAAGATAGAGTTTAGCCAAAATCCCAAAATATTGATTGGAAATTTGGGCCAGAAGTTTGACTTGATTCAAGAACGTAAGGAGGAAAATCCCTATTCTGATCACAACAGTGTTCTGGAACACTCTTTTGACTTGCTGGACATTTTGTAGGTTTTAGTCTTGTAAAGCTAACCCTGGAGCTTTGGAAACGCACATGGCTGTATATTAAAGGGAGAAGGATCTGGAGTGTGAGAAATCATCCGGCACATGTGGGAGTGACAAGCCAGGGGATAATGCCAGCCTGAAGCGTCTCTCTACAGAGTGGCCAGGATAGAGTCCTGGTGGAGGAGAGGCCAGCGGGGATGTCTAATGTTCAATTTTAAATGCTTGAAATCGTATGTTAAAAATGCCTTCTCTTTGGAGTAGACAAAAGTTTCCAAGATAGGACTTAAAATGTATGAACTATAAAAGAAAAAATTGGCAAATTTGACTTCATCAAAATTAAAAAACTTTTGCTCATCAAATGACAGCACTAAGGAAAGCCCTGGAGTGGGAGAAAATGTTTGCAAAACATGTATCTGATACAGGGCTTTTATCCAGAAGATAAAGACAGTTCTCATGATTCCTTAGTAAGAAGACAAACAATCCAATAAAGCGGGCAAGGGATTTGAACAGACACTTCATCCAAAAAAAGATATATGAATGGCAAATATGAAAAGATGCTCAACATAATTAATCATAAGAAAAATGCAAATTAAAACCACAATGAGATACTAGTGCACACCCTCTAGAGCAGCTAATGTTAAAACAATCCTTATACTAAGTGTTGGTGTGGATTTAGAGGAACTAGCATTCTCATATGTTGCTGATGATATTCTACAATTGTACTATGATTTTGAAAAATAGTATGGCAGTTTTGTGAAATTAATCATACCTACCATATGGCCCAACAATTCACAATCCTGGATATTTTTACAAGGAAAACAAAAACATGTATCCACACACAGACTTTTGAATAAGTGTTCATAGCAGATTTAGCCATAATAGCCAGACAATCCAACAATACTCAAAGGTCCACTAACAGGTGAGTGAATAAACATTTTGCAATATATCCATACAACGGAATACTACTCAGAAGGGAAAAATACTGAAGTACTGATACACACAACAGCACAGATGAATCTCAAAAACATTATGTTGAACAAAAGAAGCCAGACACAAGAGTACATATTATATGATTGGATTACTGTAAAATCTTAAAGCAAACAAAAGTAATCTATAAAGACAGAAAGCAGATCACTGGTTGTATGGGACTGGAGGCGGGCTCGGGTAATTATTGAGCAAGCAGCAAAGGGGACTTTTTAGTATGATGGCAGGGTTCCATATCTTAATTATGGTGGTGATTACAGAATAACTACATTTGTAAAAACCTCACCGAACTGTACTCTTAGAAGGGGTGCATTTTACTTTGTATAAATGATATCTCAATAAAATTGATTTTTTAAAAAATCTTGTTTTCTTACCCCAAATATTCCAGAAAGTATCTTCCACATATAAAATCTTGTAAGCATTTTTGGAAATTAAAATATTTCACATCAGGGTTACTGTGGTGTGGAATAAAATAACACATCTGAAGTAGCAATTGTTACCACAAATTGAATTATTTAGGCAAGGTCAGGCTCCTTGAGCCAACAGTAAAAAATGTCAGCATCAACTTACACTCTCTCATATCCCTTCTTCACCACCACTTGCCCCAAATGTTACAGAAATCTCAGGGTGGTGGAGGTTTGGACCTATAAAAGACACAGAATAAGAATGCAAGCAAAACCTGTCTAGATGTTAAGGGGTAGGGAGATCCCAGCTACCATGTGGGTTATATTAACAATGACCTTCACCCAGGCCATTCTGATATGGCTGGCTGGGTTTGTAAGCATTTGAAAACTTTGTATGGGAGCTTGAAGGATTTTATGGATGAACTCTCAGTACTTGTTATTCTGAACTCACCAATGAGGTCCAGTGATGATATTAAGTCCAGTCATTAAATTCGTTTTTTTCCTGCTTTTTGTGAAGGCTTATAAAACCAATCTTCTCTCTATCTTTCTTTCTTCTTCCTCTCCCTCTCCCTCTCCCTCCCTCCCTTTCTTTTCCATCTGCTCTGTGCCTCTTTTCCTCTTATTTTCTTCTCAATACCTTTTCTACCTTTATTGACTTCAATATTATTTTATGCAAAGCATTTGGTAAAACAAGCTCTGGTAAAAAGGCCACTAATTAAGCAAAATAAAAACAAAGTTAAGATCGATCCTACAATAGTAAGCGTTATTTTTGTTTACACTCTTCAAAAAAGCAAGGGGTGGACTGCAAACAATTTGTTTAAATGGTAGCGCTCATGAGGGTGGCTTAGATCCAGGCTTTACTGTGTAGTATCACCTGAAAAAATAAAAATAAAAACTGCCTGAATGTCTAGCTAATGTATGAATGAGAGCCTTGAGTCAATTCACACAAAGAACATAGCTAACCTCATGTTGTCTTCTCGTTGCTGCATTTAAGTGTGTAGCATTTCATGGTAAATACCAATAAGTAATGTCACTCCAAACATGCACAAGTGCTGAGCAAACCCCTTGACAAGGGCAGCAAGGGATGATAAGTGTTATTTTTGTGTTTCTTTTGTTGGGTTTTTTTTTTAAGTCTGAACTTGGTAAAACTAAAAACGCATAATCAAATTTTGAGACAGACATAAAAGTCTTCTCTAATTCTGTCTCTAGAGAAAACAAAAACAAGCAGCCTCTGATGCAAAAAATAACTGTGGTTTCATGGAAAGCTCTGACTCTCAGTTTTCCCTCTCTATCCATTTGAGGCCTCCAAGAGCAGCTTACAATTATGGAGAGAAAAGCTTTGAGAACTTGTTCTAGAGGGGGTTATTTTGGGGAAAGTGTAATTGAAAAAAATCATGGCCAGTTGGTTTAGAATTTGCTCATGTAGAATGCATGTGTGTTTGCCTTCCACAATGCACAAAGGATTCCTGTTATAAACCTCCCTTGTACCAATGAGGAGAATTGGTCTACTGGCAAATTTATCAAGGGATTTCTCAGATTAAGTACTATTTGTCTGTGAAATCTTTTGCAGATGGTGAAATTATTTTAGTTCACTCTGATGTCCTCCAGATTTGTAAGAAAAAGAAAAAAAAAAAAACAGCAATTGGACCTATGAATTGTTACGATGCCAGGATCTAATTAGACACACTATCTAGATATGGCTTTTATAAGAAGCCATAATATCCAGCTGATGTCAACAACCTTTATTTAAAAATGAAAATAAAGAAAGATGTCCTAAATAATTTAATGATTTCTGGCAGCAAACAGGCATAGGAAAAAAAAGAAGAAGACAGGAAGGAAGGAAGGAAGGCAGGGAGGGCGGGAGGGGCGAAGGTTGGTTCCTCTCACTTTGAGAAGAGAAATTTTGCTGGAGAATGAAATCCATTCATCTGCCACCAAAAGCATCAATTTTCAGCGCACAGATCACCGCTTCTGAATAGGATGCCAGCTGGGTGCCATACATGCCGTTGACAAGGAAAGATACTGCTTTGAACCCTCAGGTTGATGTTGTATCACCAGGAAATCAACCAACCTGGAGGGCCAAGGGTGTCATTTGTCTTAAAAGTCTAGACGGACCATGGAGGGAAAGGGGTGCTCCCTAGCGCATGATGCTGAATCTCGCTAAGGAAAGCAGTTGAGCCACTTGATGCCCACAGCAGCCACGGTGGTGAAACTCTGGGATGACGATGTAGAATGTACGGCCACAGCACTTTTTCCATTTCAGTGCAAGCTCCTAGAGAGTAAGGCACACAGCTGGGGAAAATAATAATAAATGGAGTTCAAAGGGGGAAACTGAGGCTTTGAGAGGTTATGGAATGTGTCATGGTCAGATAAGGAGATAGAGGCAGAGCAGGATTCAACCCAAGTCACCTGACCACAGCTTCTTATCCCCCTAGTCCACACGGCCTCGCACCGTGCATGCGGGAGGGTCAGAGTTGGAATACTTGTTACAGACTATTTCCATTTTCCAGAGTTCTTTTCCACAGTCCATTAGTCGACTTCTCTTACTTTATCCTCATCCCCCAAGTGGAAGCACAGAGAAAGGCAAAGATGTCCTTTGGATTATACAGAGAAAAATAAGTAGATGTCTGTTTCCCCAAGCCCAGCAGCTTTCTGCTGCAGCACAAGCTAGAAGCTCTGAAAAGCGACGTGAAGATGGAATGGGAGGAGGAGGCAGGAGGAGCAGGGACGGGATAGTTAGTACACAGAGTACAGGATGAATTTTCTGTTTGCCAAGGAATTTCTGGTTTGGTCTTATCTTGGCCACTCTTCTGGACATCTTTTAATGTAGAGAAAGGAAGCTGTGTGGCAGACAGCTTAAGAGAACTCCAAAGTTATTGGAAATAGCCAAGAGGCTGAGAATGAATTTCAGCCAATAGGAGGAAGAGGGAGAGGGTCATTATTCATGCTCTTCTCAAGCTGGGGGATGGGTGAGGGGGAAGCTGCTCTGTATATTATATCTGATTCCACATGGCTAGCATTCCAGCCTACAAAAGTGGATGAATACAATGATATGCTGGAAGATGAACCTTTGTGGAGTTAACTGAAAGAAAAATCTTTCCTTTCTTACTTCAGTATATAGTTCTAACCCCAAGAGAGCACATCTACTGTCTATTAGATATTCACAAAGGTAAACAGATTGTTGTAATGGCTGCAAAGCACAAAGGCTACAGGCCATCAAATAGAAAGACTGAATGCATTGACATCGGAAACCTCCTGGAAGGGAGTCGTGAGCTGTAAAAGTGCAGCAGCTGGTGAGACTTGTCCCCAGTGTCCCCAGGGCAGGAACTCAGATGTGCCACTAGCAGCCCTGAGTTGCTTAGTCTTTTTTCAGTCTCTGCCTAACACTCTTTGTAGACCACAACCCCCATCCCTTGTTCCGATTCCGTCTCCCAAATCAACCTCTGGACTTTAATAAAGAGACATGTGCATTATTAACAGTTCATTGAAAATCTTCATGCCCACCATGTAAACTTGCATTTTTACTAATCATTTTAGTTTAATCATTTTAATAATCTAAGTCTACCTCACTCATTTGCTAAGTGTCAGCAATGATTTGTTACATAGTTGTTTGGTTAGGATCTCTGCGGAGAAACATCTGCAAACCAGGGCAGCCAGTGCCCTAACCTTTGAAGCAGGACTTCTTCCAAGAGATCACCTCTGGGCAAAAAATGCCTTTGCAAGTGTGGAATCAAAAACGTTCTTCCGTAGTTAATAGAGCAAAATCAAGTGAAAGTTGGAAAATAATTGGTTTTTGTAATTGATTTAACTACAGATTCAAGTATTATTTAGTAATCCTGAACTTATTTTTCATCAACCTTCTTTGTCACAATGACAATTTTCTATTTTTTTTCCTGCAAATATAAGAAACCCTAATAGAAAAAGTGGGATTAACTGACAGCTTTGAGTTGATCCCTTTACGTACTTCTTGCTCGCAGAGTGTGGGTGGCCTGAAAACCACGGTAAAGGCTAAACCTGTGTTTGACAAATCAACTTAGTGAGTATCAGCCAGCATTTTTTTTAAAATGGAGAAAAAAATGAAATAGAAAATATCAAAGTGTATCACATATGGTAAGAGTATTTTTTTTTAATGAAGGGTTTGCTTCAGGTGTGTGTGTATTGGTTTTTAATTTTGGTATTTCTATGGATCTCCTAAAAAAACTTTAAAAGCTACTGGCTAGACAGATAGCAGTTTCTGTTAGATGGAGAGAGGTTAGATTATTCAGGATGCTGAAAATCAAGATAAAGAGCTTGACTTCATGTAGAATTCATTATATCTTCTTAAGCAGAGAAATAGTATGATAAAAGTGAAGTTTTTTTAATGAGTTTGGCAGTGGCATGTGTGATGGCTTGGGGGAGGGAGGCTGGATGCAGAAACTGGAATGTCGTTGAAGGTTCTCAGGACACAAACCAACTCTTGTTGTCTTAAGCATAAAAGGGATTTTTCAAATGGGTTATTGCATCACTCACAGACACGCTGGGAGGGTGAGAAAACCAGGTTCAGGAAATAAGCACAAATGAAGGAGTAGCCAGAGCCATGGTCAAAATTACTCCCATGTTGCTGGTCCGGTGAGGACACCCACAGCACAGCTGCTGACCACTGGGCACTGTAGCTGACCTGGTGTGGAGGACCTCCTGTGGGACACTGAAGACATCCACTGGTATTGCTGCCGCTGCTGCTGCCCCAGTAAATTATCAGTTGTTTTGGCTCCTGTGTATCACTAGCCCCAGATTTAGTGCCCAGGATGGGTGCTTCTGATTAGGCACCTGAGCTCCAGCTGCAAGGGAGGCTGGGAAACAGATCACCTGCCCTTTTGGGCTCCCACAGCAGGAAGTGGTCTCTGCCTCCCACCAAGATTCACACAATAGAGAAGTCTCTAACACAGGAAGAGGAGCTGGTTAATCACGGACTGCCAGCCTCTTGGAGTATTCAGGCTAAGGTGGTGAGGGCTTGGAGTAGGATGGCGACAAAGAAAAGGAAGCTGAGAGAACTAATGTGAGAGATTGACAAAGGAAGAAACAGACGGGGTGATGGGTGCGTCTAGATGATTAACAGTGGGGAGTGGGAAGAGCTCACTCCATGTTTCTGGCCCGGAGGTGATGAAGAGAGGTCGGTACTGCCAACAGAAGAACGGAGAGAAGAGGAAACTCGAGAAGGATCGTGGAGTCATGGTAACTGGGACAGGTGGCTTACTGGTTTTTGGAGTTAGTGGCCATGAGAAGATAACTCCTTTAGCTAGTCCTAATCTTTGAGAACGTCTGTAAAGACTAATTGTATATCACTGTCTTGAGTGGCTCTCCCATATAGTGCCACTGGTGGTCTGATATTCTTGTAGGCTCAGGATTTCCTAAATCAGTGTTCCCATGTAGCCTTGCAGCCTGCATCCTAAATCCTTTTGATATTTATTTTTACATGCATTTGGAAGACTCAAACTAGGAAGAACCTTAATGAGTGCTTTATTTCTTTTCAAAACTGTAACACTTTGCACCCATAAGAATTGCAATTCCCATTGAGATTTAGCAGGTTGAAAGACACAAGAGCATTCCTACAATACAAACACAGAAGCACAGATCTGCATTGGATAATAAATCTATCTGGTCATTCTCTGCTCATGCTTTCCCCTTCCCAGGTGTTCTCTATCTGTCACAGCTCCAATGTCCTCTGTTCTCCTTATTTGGATTAGCACCGGAGGACCCGGAGCCCCATATCCATGGATCTATCAAGTTGATATGCGAATTTGCTAATCTGTCTCTGAGATCTCACTATGACTCCTAACCACTCTAGACCTTGTAATTAAGAAAGTGTAGTGGGCTGGGTTGTTAAGAGAAGATGAAAAGACCAGATGAGAGAGGGTTTCAAATCATTTTGTAGCCATTTGCATCTAGAAGAATGGACTCAAAACCACAAAACCTCCTACAGCATTACTTCCCTGGTGTTCCCTTTCCTAATCACTCTTCCCCACATCCTTCCATATGCAGAGCTCATCTTAAGTGGTTCAGATTTCCTTGCTTTTAAGATGAAAGCAAGATATCGAAGTATCCCTAATAATCCGAAAGCTCTTATTTTCCATCTGGCATCACAATCTCAATGCTTCCGAAGTTCCATTCTCTTCCTTCCTTTCTCACTTCCTTTCCAAGTGAGAAAGTATAAATGAGGGATTGAGTTTAATGGGAGTTAGGTAAAAATCAAGAAGTGTGGGGTGAGGGGAATTTTTTCCAATTCAGGAATAATATAAAAGAAGACCAAAAACCAATGCTTTGATTAGATTAGAATGAGTTCCAATCGATTCTTTATTTTCATCATTTTAAAAATCATACCGAACAAGAGAGATGTGTTTCCCACTACACATTAGGGCAGAGACATATCTTTTTGGTTTGTGTATATGTTCTAGTATCTTGCACAGAGCTTGGCATACAGTGATTGCTCAATGACTATTTTCTTAATTAACAAATTATTCATGAGTCAGGTGTCCTGGGTTCTAATTCTAACCTTGCTTGTAACAAGCTCTGAGACCTTGGAAGAATTGTCTTCTTGTTGATCTTGATTTCTTCATCTATAAAATGAAGATTTGGGGCTGGCCAATTCCATAGGAACTTCCACTCCAGATTTTGTGGTCCTGAAATGTTATGTGCAAGCAATTTTTTAGCGAATTAAATAGTATTAAAGTTTGCTTTTAAGAAAAATTCTATAGTAAATTCTTAATAATAGGTTAGAGTGAGATACCTCCTCACCAGTCCAAGCATCTTATCAGGAGAGGCAAACTGATTATTTTGAGCTGGGGGAGGACGCTTATTTTGTGATGTTTGGAGGTCTCCTACATTCCTTAGGGGTGTCAGTTCTTAGGAAATTCAAACTTGGGCAAATCGTTGAGAACAGGTGTGGGACTGGGGGCCATCTATTCAGGAGCACTGAAAGGCTGTTATAGGACCAACTAGTGGGGAAAATGAAAAAAGAAAATACTTACATATACACATATACACCTGGATTCTGCCTTGCCTGTGTGGAAAGTGAATCTTTCTGAAAAGTGAATAGTTGTATGCTGAAGTATTTTGTGAATTCATGTCTTAATCTAAGGATATTCTGAAAGCCATGTCCAACCACATGTTGATCTCTCTGCATACTTCTTCGCGCCAAATTCTGCATTCTACAGCCTTAAAGCCAGCTCATAGAAGGATGCTGTAGTTGAAGGTGGAGACTGAGCCACATGGGGCCCTGAGTGGGAATGCATTTCTGCCTCCAACAATGATCAGGAGGAAATATCCTTTGCTAATATTTGAAACTCAGACAGAAGGCTTTTTGTCCTGGTCATTTTGTTTTGCCTTAACAGAATACCACAGACTGGCAAATTTATAAAGAAAATAAATTTATTTCCTACAGTTCTGGATATCAGGAAGTCCAAGGTCAAGGGGCCTGCATCTGGCAAGGGACTTTGTGCTGCATCATCCCACAGCAGAAGGTAAGAGGCATGAAAGCAGAAGAGAACAAGAGCGAGAGGGGCTAAACTCGATTTCATAACAAGCCCAGCCTTGAATGACATTAATCCATTCATGTGGGCAGAGCCCTCGAGACTTAATCACCTCTTATTAGACCCCACCTCCTAACACTGTTACATTAGGGATTAAGCTTTTAGCACATGAACTTTGGGGGACACGTTCAAACTCTAGCAGCTTTGGACATTTTTGCCAATGTCTTTCATAAAATATTTGTCCAAAAGAGCAACTGCAACCCTCTCTGCACTGTATCTCATTTTGCTTTAGGACATTCATCATTCTCTGTTCCTTCCTGTGCTCTGCTTTAATCTCATGGGGCTTTTCATTAAACACTCATCCGAGGAGCAGCAGCCATGTCAGTGTTATGAATGGGCTCCTGATAACATCTTTCATCTGCCAGAGGGCAGGGGCTTGCTGAACTGGCAGGCTGGGTGGAAAGCAAATTTGAGCTGAGAACTGGCCATGAGGGGAGCAGGAGATGGTGCCTGGCTGCCGAGAACTGGAGTTATAGCAGCACTTCTCCAGGTCAGCAGCTCAGGCCTGGAGGCCAGTGCCCAGTTAGAGGGGTGAGCAACACCAGGAGGCTCGTTGGGGCTGCTGCCCTCAGGAATCAATGTCATTCACCCAGGGAGGAAGAATGGGGCCAGCCCAGAGTGCCCTGCTCCAGGCCTCCTCCTGCGCGTGGCCCTTGGGTGCAGTGCAGCTTCCTCTTCGCTAGAGCAACCCTCAAAGCCAAGGCAGAGATTTCAGTTCAAGATGCTCAAAGGCTGCCACTTCCTGGCCCCTCGTCACTCTTAAATCTCTCCTTTCCCAGCAGGACTCAAGCAGAAAGGTAGAGACAGGTTGCTACAACAAGCCAAGTTGAATGTTTCTGGACCAGGCAATGTGCATGCTAAGTGCTCTACATACATTTCCTCTTTAATCCACACGGCAACCTCATGATATGGAAACCCTATTTTCCAGGGGAGGAAACCAATGTGCAGAGTAGTTAAATAACTTACTCAAGGCTTCAGGTTGTTCAGCAGTGGAACCAAAGTTTGAAACCAGGAGATATGACTTCACAGTCCACACCTTAACCGTATGATCAAATGACTACAAACATCCAGCTGAGGCACTTAGCACATCGAGCATTTATAGATGGATTAATGGGCATGCAGCCTTGATCGAGCCCTGTGGTTGACATAGTAAAGATTAGTCACTAGTCTCTGTCTTTACATAATTTACATTACCATATCTTATCACAAAGATTTTCCCTTTAATTTTAGAGGTTCTGAAATACTGAGAAAATGTAAGGAAATCGTTTGCTCGAGATCAAAGATCTATTAGACCTATGAATGAAATCAGGCCTGTTAACATTTTTTACCATAGGAAAACCTTTGTTGCTTCTATGACTGATGTTTAGGGGTTTATCAAATAGGGATGCAGAAGTCCCGAGGTTTGGGGCATTATTTTTAAGGATCTGCGGTGTGGTAGTCAAAGAGATCTGAGTCGTAGACCAGCTCTGTCTCCATTCAGCCACCCTGGGACTTTGAGCAAAACATTTAGAACTGGGGCTCAGGTTTTTTATCCAAAAATTGAGGGGTAATTAGATCAGTGGTTCTCCCTTAAAATCACCTGGAGAGCTGCTAAAAGTAGAAATGTCCTGACCCCTGCCCAGATGATTCTGATTGAATTTGTCTATGGTGGGTCCTAGACAATCAGAATTTTTTTAACCTCTGCAGGTGACGTTAATGTGCAGCTCAGGTTGAGGACACTATATCCGATGATCTCTTATTTTTCTGGTACACCTAAAGTTTTATGAATCTGTGCTACGAAGTCACTAGGTCAGGAAACAGGTAATTTCCTATGGAATTTCAGTGTAGTTTGAAGCCAGAAATGCAAAAGGTTGAATGAAAATATGTACATATATATACACACTACATATGAACAATGTCAATTTTAAGCACCATATCTGGTCCAATTTGTGGCCTGGAAGATGTCTGCATTAGGTAGTCTTTTTATTCCATCTAAACTGACATAAAGAAGTTAGTTAAGATCCCTAAGACGTTCTAATTTGAGTTTAGCCTGTTGTGGCACATTACGAAGTGCATTGTTAAGAGCAGAGCTAAGGTTTGAAAGCACTTAACAGTGAAAGCTGTGAAAGAGCCTGAGCAAGAGAGTGGGGAAAAAGTATTTGCTGTCTAAATATGTGGCTCAAAGTCTTTCTTGGTGAGTTATTCTTTGAATTAAGCCTGGTCCAGAATTCTCTTAGAAAAGGGGGTGAGGAGGACAGGTTATGTTAATATATAAAGTCGGTGGTACAAGTATTTAACAACTGGTCTCAAAAAAAAAAAAAAAGGCTCCAATTTGTCTGATTTGTAGTATTTGCCAATTTCTCTGGTACAAATACTCCCACCATAGCTGATTTCAAGTCACCAATCTGATGTCACTGAATTCAGAGTTGAAAGAGACACATATCATTGGCCCTTGTGAACCATATAAAGTGTTTCAGCACGCCCTGCTTAGGTTCTTAAAACAGCGTAGTGTTGATTAATCGATCAGATTGACTTTCTCTGTAATTGAACCATCTGAGCAACCTGAAAGTTCAGGACTGAGAAAGCAGTAGCAAGGTAGCTGGGCGGGGCGGGGTGCAGACAGGATGAAAGCAGGCAAGAAAGGAGATACTACCTATTCCATTGCAAGCTCCTTGCATGTGTGTGTGGTTGGGGAAAGAACAGCAGTCCATTGCAGACGGGAATAGAATAGAAGTGTTTCCTTCTGTTGGTTTCAGAGCTGACTACTGAGTCTTGGATAGCACTCATGGTGATAGAACCGTGAGCTGGGTCCTTACCCAGTTTTTTACACTGAGGAAACACTAAAGGGATCCTTTATCATAGCAGGGGCGCCTGGTGGGCAAGGTTGCTGGGACAGTGATAGTCTTGCTGCTAATGTTTAAGGGAAAGGTGCAGCAATGAATAATGTCATCTTAAGAAGAGACAGAAAAGAGGCTGGGAGCGGTGGCTCATGCCTGTAATCCTAGCACACTGGGAGGCTGAGGCGGGTGGATCGCTCAAGGTCAGGAGTTCGAGACCAGCCTGAGCAAGAGCGAGACCCCGTTTCTACTAAAAATAGAAAGAAATTAATTGGACAACTAAAAATATATAGAAAAAATTAGCCGGGCATGGTGGCGCATGCCTGTAGTCCCAGCTACTCGGGAGGCTGAGGCAGTAGGATTGCTTGAGCCCAGGAGTCTGAGGTTGCTGTGAGCTAGGCTGAAGCCACGGCACTCTAGCCCGGGCAACAGAGGGAGACTCTGTCTCAAAAAGAAAAAAAAAAAGAAGAGACAGAAAAGCAAAACCTTCCAATGTTGCCCGACCACTCACACAGAAGCAATCTGCTACCATATTGCAATTTATCATTCTGATCAGACTTCTTTGGGCCAATTACCCTTGTTTTAAAATAAAATTAAAAAAAAAAAAACAAGAAAACACTCAGACTAATGGTTAAAAATGATTTGAGGAGAAGATTGATCCAAAACTCCTGTTGCGCATCAATAGAAAAGCTAGATGGTATAAAGATGGTGCATTGCAATATCTGCTGCTTGCAACAGGCAAGGGGGTCTTACCTCTGAGCAGTGTCTATTATCTGGCATATTTGTTTATTCATTCATGAAATATTTATTAAGGGTCTTCTGAGTGCCAGGCCCTGCAATAGGCACTAGAGATACAACAGAAAACAAGAGAGAGACATAGTCACTCCCATCATTATGCCTAAGATCAACTGGAGGGAGACAGGCAAATTGGTTACCAACTGTGGAGCTACTAAGAAGAAAATAAACAAAGAGCTACAATGAAGGAAAACATTGGGAATCCAGTTGAGGTTACTCAGGGAAGCCCTAAGTAGATTACTTTTCAATCTAGGCATGGAAGACGAGGAGCTGGCCAAGCAAGGTGTGAGAGGAAGGAGTGGGTTGCCCTGGGGAGTATGTGGAAGAGCCTCTGAGGCAGAAGAAAGAGCCTGTGCAAGGACCTAATGCAGGAAAGAGCTTGGTGAGCTCAAGAGCCAAAAGTAAGACCAGACAAATCCAGAAAGACAGGAAGTAGGTAAGTGGTTGACTTGGGCCAGAGAAGTTGGGGGGATATGGTTAGTGATTGCTGATGGGCATGGGATTTGGTAGGGGGTGGGGGTGTGTGTGGCAAAGTGTTCTAAAATTGGTTGTGGTGATAGTTGCACAACCCTGTGAATATACTAATAGCCCTTGAATTGTACACATTAAATGGGCAAACTGTATGAAATGTGAGTTATAATGCAATAAAGTTGTTATTTAAAAATTTTTTTAAACATCTGAATATTTGGAGCCTCATGCAAGGGTGATGGAGAGAGAACGAGATGAAGTTGAAATTCTCAAGTAGGCCCACGTCAGTTGGGGCCTACGGACCAAGTAAAATTTCATTGTAGGTAAAAGAGAAGCCATCACATCGGCTGCTGTGTGGGTTTGGGGTGGATGTGAAGGCAAGGGAGGAAGGAGAAAGAGCAGTTAAGAAAATATTGCAAGAATCTAGGTGAGATGATGGTCAAGACCAGGTGGGGGAAGTGGGTAGGAGGGAAGTAAGGGTTTGAAATACGTTTTGGAGGGATTTAATTGATAGGGATTGGTGAAGAATTGAATTCAGGGGATGAGGGCAATGATCCGTCAAGGAGAATGCCTTCTAACTTGTATTCCTTCCCAACTGCAGCGTCTGGATTCTGACGCAGGGAACACACATAACCACAGCCTGTGGCCATTCCAACCCAGGCCTTCCCTGAAGGATTCTGTCCAGGGGCAGAGACTGAAATGGTGAAAATGCCCTGTTGCCGTCTCTACGGAATCCCTCTCCTGTCACTAACACAGAATCCTTCACATAATCCTTCTCCCGTCTGGGTTTGTCGCAAGATCCCAAGATCCCAATAGCCCCTGCCGTATCTTGCAAACTGTAGAGCATCTCTTTGTTTCACTTAAGTTGTGTTTAGAAAAAGATATTGACTGGGCAAAGGGAAGAGGATGAAGAGCTCAGCAAACAGGTGTCTGAATTTTTCTCACTTCCTCTGGAACCTGTCTGCTTTTTCATCATCAGTACTACAACCCCATTTGGCAAGGAGTGAAATGTGGGCTATGGTATAACCAGTTTGTTTGACTTCCAAGGAATGCTGAGATTCTAAGCTCTGGGCACAGATCCCCTCACTGCATGTGTACGATGATTATGGCCACTTGCTCACCTGGGCATCTGAGAGCACTCACGGGATAGCCCGTGGCCAACAGCATCTCCTCTGAGCCTAGCACCTGGCCCTTTTCCTTCTCGGCTGCCTCCTCTATTATCCATATGGCTCTCAGGCCAAGAATACATCTTCCTCTCTGCTGCTCACACCTCCATCCCCATCCTTCCCATCTGTCTCTTCACGAAGCTGAGTATGCAGCACTGAAACAGTGGTTCAAGAGCACTTAAGCCTCCTCTCCTAACTAGCTGGGTTATCTTGACCAAGGCATTGAACTTCTCTGAGCCTCCATTTTCACATACTCCTGGTTAATCAAGGGCTACACACAAAACATGGATAGAAATACATATGAACAAAATAGGATGCAAACCCAGACTTGGTGCCTTTACTTATTCAATCAATATCTAGAGGACTTGCTCTGAGGCAGATTCTGCTGCTGGTGGGGACACTGTGATGAACAAAATAGTGAAAGTGCCCTATGGAGCTTATGGTGTTTTTCTCTAACTTTTGAAAAATCATGGTACAGTATATATACAGAAAAGTGCACAAATATTAAGTGTACAGCTTGATGAGTTTTTGCATATGTATATACTAAGTAACCACCACCCAGACAAAGAAATACAGCCTTTTCAAAATCCCAGGAGTTTTTCCATGCTTCTATTCAATCAATACCAGCCCTGCTCAGAGGTAACCACTGTTCTAACTTCAATTACCATAGATAGTTTTGACTCTTGAATGCACATAGATAAAATAGTACAGTATATGCTCTTTTGAGTCATTCTTTTGTATTTGGCTTCTTTTACTAAAGAAAAATGTTTATGAGAATCACACATGTTGTTACATGTAAAATAGTTTGTTCTTTTCTATTGCTGTGTAATATTTCATTGAATGAATATATCATTATTTATTTATTCATTCTACTGTTGACAGATAATGGGTTTGTTTTCATTTTAAGTTTTCATAAATAAAGCTGATATGAGCATTTTATATCTGTCTTTGGTGGACTTACATACTGATTTCCCTCATATATATATATATATATATATATATGTGTAGAATTCTTAGTGATATGTCAGCGTTGGTAACCTTGGTACATAATGCCAGTTTTCCAAAGTGGTTGCAACAAATTACATACCCATCAGCGATGTACGAGATTCCAGTTGCCAGTGGAAAGACAGACAAGCTCCAAATATAGTAAGTTAAATTATATAGCATGTTAGAGGGTGATGAATGCTATGGAAAATAAAACAGGGAAAGGAAGTCTTAACTTCAAAGTTTGGGTTCATTTATGTATCCCTATTTATCTTTCTCTAACCATTTTATATTTAACATATTCAGAGAGGATTTGGTGATCAGTCAAAGGAAAAAATATCTATTGGGTGTCTACTATGTATCCAGCACTATGTTGGGGGATACAAAAGTATCCCCCATACAAAAGTATCCCCCAACATAGGGGATCCATAACTTGAGGGAGGTCCACAACTTGAAGGAATTTACAATATAGTTGGAAGTCACAGACAGCATCCTGATTTAATTAGACAGTGAGCAGTGTTGCCCTAGGACAGACTGTCAGTGTGACCGGAATGTGGGGATGGGAGAGAAAAGTATCAGCTCCAGCAAGGAAGGGAGACTCCAGAAGAGACAGAGAAGCACGTGCCAGAATGTGGACTTCTTCACATTTCCCTCCTATTTAATTCCCCTTTGTACAGCTGTAACCTTCCTTTTCTGGGAGGTTGTCTACCCATATATTACCTTAGATTTCAGTAACATTTGGTGTATTTGTTCTTTCAATAGACTCTGAGCTCTGGCCTTGTGCCAGCACTTTTCTAAAAGCCAAAAGATATACAGATGCATCAAAATAGTCTCTGCCCCCAAGATGTTTATGGTCTAGTAGGAGAAATAAAATAGATGTGCAAATAACTATAACAAAAGAGAAAGAAAATGTCATAAGAGAGGTGCGAGTAAAACACTTTAGGGGTTTGGATGAGAGAGAGATGTTGATGTTGAGAGATCAAGTAGCTAAAATTTCACATAAACAGTGCACTCTCTCTCTCTCTCCCCCTCTCTCACACACACACCCACCCCAGAATGAGCAGTTTCTGCCACCAGGAACAGAACCCATATTTGGCTGAATGGCTGGCTGCATCTTTTCTGCTTTGTGTCTTTTTGTTTTATATCCTGAAAGCTAATTCTCCAAATGCTGCTAGGGGTAGGTGGGGAAGTGCCTTCATTGTGGTCCCTCTCATTCTATTTGTGAGGACCTAGCAATCCCCAAAGCAATCTAAGAAGCAGCAAAGTCTTCAGCTCTGAGTGGTACCTGGTTAGCTAACTAAAGCGTGATGTATGGAGAGGGGGAAATGAGGAAAGTGAATGCAGAAGGAGAAGAAGGGAGGTGGAGGGAAGGAAGAAAAAGAGAAGTCCCTAAGAAGAGGGTTTCAGATGCTGCTGCCCTGGTCTGGACTTAGCCAGAAAGGTACCTTGAATTTCCTCTGTGTGTTGCACTTCCATAGAATACGGAGGTTGGAGATTTAGGAAAAAACATGCAGATGGTGGGTCTGGGTCTGTCCCTAAATGAGTCCCTTCTTGGTCCTTCTTCTGCTCTGCTTCTGAGAACAGGAGTGAGATAGTTGTAGCTCTAGGCCCCATCTTGGACGACAAGATGGACATACTCAAGATGAAGGGGTTGGAAATTGAGTTCAAAGGAGTCATCAGGGAAGCAAAGCCGCCAAAGTAGCCCTGGACTGTCTACCTCCAAAGAAACACAGTCCTCACTTGGGTAGGACACTATTATTTTGGATCTCTGTTATTCACAGTTAAATTCCAACTGATTCAGAATTTTTCCAATATAGCATGGTTTCCATGGCAAATTAAAATTTACAAACCAATTCCCAGAGGATTACCATTACACATGGTGAGGGTTGATGTGATCTTTCTTTTGATTATGTTTTAAATCACAAAAGTAATTTTGTACTTTCAAACAATATGGAGATATTATAGTAAAGTAACAATTTCTCTTTGAAATTCCCATCCTCCTCCTTCCCTACCCACCCTATTCCACTCTCAGCCTTCAAAATAGCATTTTTAAGCAGAGATCATCTTTTAGGTCCTTATCCAGACATTTACAAACATATTGAGGGCCTCAAACAAACTTTTTGTTTAAAAAAAGTGGTTCCACTGTGCATATTGTTCTGCAAGTTTTTTTTCACTTAGCAATGTAGTATGAATATCTGTGTGTACTGGTATATTCTTTTCAACCACTTTGAAGTATTTTGTAAGTGTGGATGAACCATTGCTAATTAACCAGTTGCCTCTTGATAGACTTTTAGGCTGTTTCCAATTTTCAAATCATAAATAATGCTTTAATCAACAACCTTGCGCATGAATGATATTTTAGTAGGATGGATTTCTAGAAGTAAATTGGCCTGGGTTGATGTTCTGAAGTGGCCTTTTCTCTTTTTTTAAGGGTTGAAAGTCACATAGTAGTTTGGATTTTTTTGCCTCCCAAAGAGCAGCTTGAAGATGGCAGAACTAAGAATGAGATAGGGTGAGCAGAGAGGTCAAGTGTCTGGTCCAATCTCTTGGCCTTAAGAGGCTAAAAAAGGAGATGCTCCATGAACTGAGGGAGGCCTCATGAGTTCAGTGAAGGGACAGAGCCTGGGGTACATCCAGCTTTGTGGCCAGCTGAGCTGGTTGCCCCACCCCAAGTACCTTCTCTGCCCAACTTCACACATTGTTCTTGATGGCGGATTGAGCACTAGCATCTGGGTTCAGAAAAGGACAAAACCTTCTCAGGGAAAATTTGCAATTCTGCCATTTGCTTTGCATTCCTCTCGTCATAATTGATTTTTACAAACAATTCAAACTCTTCTGAGTGATGTTTATTTTAAGAGTGCCCTACTCTGGGATTGGTGCACATCTTCACATTCACTCATGGTTCTCATCTTCACAATGCCCCAAGAGCAATAAATGAAACCAGCCTGGGGCACATTTTGAGCAGGAGACTGGATCTATAAAGGCCAACTATTAATATTTCCAGCAGAAGGCCAGAGGCTTCCTAATCAAACAAGTACAAACTTTGTTTTCTTTTGCAGTCATCCATTTTCATTCATTTCCAATCTATTTATGGAGCCCTGGTATAGGTCACATCCTTCTCAGCATACCCTGGCTCAGCAGAAGCCTGTGAATTATTGACCAGCCCTGGTGCCTTCAAACTGTGGGCCAGAGGTTCTTGACCTTTCTTTGGTCCATGGATACATTTGGCAGCCTAAAAAAGTCCATGAACTTCTTCTCGGAATCATGTTTTTAAATACTTGACATAAAATACATGGGATTACAGATCAAGTAAATCATATTGAAATATAGTTATTAAAATATTAAAAATAAATGTGTACTAGAATATGTATGCTTTTAAAATTAACATTAAATAACAATATTTAAAAGAGGTCTAACAACTAGCTTCATTTTGAAGAAGTGATAAATGTGAACACTATTTCAAGATGTCTATAATAACTGAAAAGTGATGTGGATACATTTGTGATTTCTACTGCTGACAAAGTCAAGGTACTGCTAATATCACTGTGGTCTGTCACCTACCCCCATAAAGGAAATAAAAAATTTTAGTTAGAGGTTGACAAAAAGAAAGGTGCAATTTTTTCCTACCCAAATTCACAGACCTTAAACTCTTTAGTTTAAGAACCCCTTTATCCTCTTGCCTGCTGGACTTCTCACCCTGATGTCCCACAGACAACTCCAATTCAAAAAGTGGAATGAGCTCATCATGTACTACTCTTTCTCTACTCCCTATCTTCATAGCCTGCCTGCAGGTGTATCTGCTTCTGCCCACCCCTTGCCCCCGCCCCCATCCCGCCAATCTTTCCTCCAATCTCTTCCTAGCACTGCTAGGGGAGTGATTGTTCCAAAGCAGCAATATGTTCACAGTTTTAATATGTTTAAAACCTTCTGTGACTGCAGGTTAGAACCTAGTCTTCCCAGTGTGGCACAGAAGGCCTACTGAAATCTCGCCCCTGCCAGGGACGTTTTTGCCCTTGTCACTTGATTCCCTCACCGATACTCCAGGTCCCAATCATAAGGAAAGGCTTACACTCCTCTTCCATGCCAGGATCTTCACCATCCTCCATCTGCTCCCCTGGTTGGTGCCAACTCATCTTGATTCATCTTGCAAGACTCCATTCAAGGGTAACCTTTGCCATCAATCTTTTCTTATCAACCTACACCCTCACCCCTGCCTTGCACACGTGAGAGCATACACATACTCAAACACACACACACGGTTGATTGACCACTTTCTCCTTGGTTTCTTCACCACAGCCAGAAAATACTTCCATTAACAGCAACTGCAAAATTTTATTTGGCTTATTTTTTTACATGACAATCTTTTTTACTTGACACTAAGAATTCTTCAAGAGCTGGTACCATGCTTTTGTGTTTTTTTTTTGTTTTCCCTATGATTCTCTAACACCTGGCACAGTACCTAGCATGTAGAATATGCTTAACAAATGTATGGGTTTTTAAGAGAAAGATAAACAACCAAAGGATGAATGAATGAATGAGGAGAAAGAAATGCACCTACAATTTATTTAAGTAAAGTATCCATTATAGCACTGAATCATATTAAAGAGTATTGTGGAGCTAAAATCACGGAGCCTCTATAATCTCATTTATTCTTCACTCATTCTGTTGGGCATGCTCCTCAGAGGTGAGGGAACTAAGGAACGCAGGAGGGCTGGATCCTGCTCTGTGTCTGAAGTTTGTTAGGGAGAATCCGGAACTCTATCCTGGTGCAGCTGCCAACTTGCTGTGAAATACATTCTGGGAAGTATGGGGATTGCTGACCTCATTAACTTGTGTTTTTCTGCAGTGAGTGGGAATCTCAAGTCCTATTTGAAACAAATTCTAGATTTGGAGAGTCCAGGGGGTCATTGAGTAAGAGTGCCATCATGGCTAACAGAACAGAATCATCATTTTGGCTTTCTACTTTATCTATGTGTTCTATCTTCTGACATTATTAGTTCATCTCTAGCCCCTCAACACATGACTTAATATTTCTTAAAAACGCATTGTTATTTCCCACCCACCACATGAATCTTTAAGTAGCCACTAGATAGGACTAAGCTCTCCATGCAAGTATCCGCTGGTGCTGCAGAACTTCTACCCAAATGGTGCACAACGGGAGTAGCGGTGGTGACAACTCCAATTAGAGTTCTTTCAAACGAGGAGGCAAGTTTTGATCCTTTTCCTTTGGTCAGTTCTATGTTCAATATAGTGTTATCCTATGAGCTAATAAAGAAGCTTGTGAGTTTTGTGATCACTATTTGGGGACTGTTATCTTTGGAAACATCACTGCATTAAGATCCTATTAGTGTGAACCTCCGGCTAGCATGCTTTCCCTTTGGCTGTGAACTGTACGTGAAGTAGCTGGGCAGAAGCAATGGCTTCCACTAACTCACTGGGGCATTTGGCTTCCTTGTTGGAAGACTCTCATCATGACTCACTTGAGAATTGCTGCCAGGCATAAGACAAATGTGATGGTGCCATAGTCATTCATCAAATGAAGGGAGAGAGTGACATTTGCCATCTATTAGGTTGAGACGAAAAGCTTTTTTGTTAGCTCAGTGAAAGTGGCAAATATGCCCACGCCTACCCTTTCAAATCCAGTCAGGGCACTGCTAGGAGTCATTTGACTAAGCTTTCTGCTTAGCTTTCTGCTACTGCACGGAAGAATGTTTTATATAATCCAGACTCCAGTTCCAAAAGTCCAAAGCCTTTCATTGCCTCCTGCCCTGTGAGAGATTTCTCATTCAGCACCTTCCATTCTTTTAAGGACAGGAGACATTTTTTGCTAAATGTTGTTGGAATACATAGACATTTAGTTGCAGCTTCTCAAAGAAAAGAAAAATATCTCCCACCAGAGCTAGTTATCTTTAGCGAGGTCTCCCCTATTTCTTTTTTTGGAAACACAAAGCACATATTTCTCTGGTTAATTAGTATTTCAAAAGCAAGCTCAGAGACAAGGCAAGGGATCCAGAGAGTTTTTAATTTGTAGAAATGTTTTGTTTTTGATGTGGCCACGGCAGTTTAAACACACACTTTATCAGAAGCAGGGAGGAGGTTGGGAAATGGATTGAGGTCTCAAAAATTCTTGGGTGAGCAGCCTTCGGAGGACCTAGAAACATTCTCTGGATATGGCATCATGAGCCAGGGGTGCAGATTCAGCGAAGGAGGTCACAGGAGTGGGCCCTGTCAACTCAGCTTCCTGTACCTCCACCTCCACGCTTATCTACTTTGCTCCTCTCCTGCCAGCCTACCCCCGCCCCAACCCGACACAGGAGCTGGTTGCCTTAGAGACAAAACTAGGGCAAGAGAAAGTAAGAGTGCCAACTGGGCCAGGGTGTTGGATGCTCCAGAGGAAGCAAAAAAGGGTGCTGAACCATAGGTTGAGGCTCCACGGCGCAGAGCCACTGACAGAGCCCTGTGCCAGAGAGAGTCAAGGAGTGATAGGTTCCAGGAGCCAGAGCCAAGCACAAAGAACAGTGCCCAGAGATGCCAGGCCACAGGAGTAAGGGAGAGGAGACCCCAGGTCACTCACCCCAAAGTCCAAGGATGCAAAGCCTTATCCAAGAAAGGCTCAGAACACACAGAGTATGAGCTGAGATGAAATTGGAAGCATTTACTATTTTTCAGCAGCACCTTGTAATACTAGCCAAGGGCATTCATGAGTAGACACTAACCCTCTTCCCTTTATCAGAAAGAGGCATCTCTCCATCCTCCACGCCAAAGCCAAGACCTCCGTCAGCGTGCTGGGTTCCATGTCCCTCCGTCTTCCCTACTGCTGTGCTCTAAATCACTCTACCTCTAGTCTCCACAATCTTTCTCTCTCCACTGGATCGTTCATGTTTCCCTATGAACCTATTCCATTTTTTCTCACCCCAGGAAAAAAATGCTTCCCTGAATGCTGTCCTCTTCCTTTAGCAATTAAGAGAGAGAAGGGGGGGGGGCGGGGAGGAAGGTAACTTGTGTTTAAGAATGTATACATAGGTTATACCTAGGTTGTAAAACTGGTCTTTTAAGCCAGAAAATTATTAAAAAGGTCAAGATGGAGAGGAGAGAGAGCATATAGTAGGCTTCTGGTGAATTGATAATATTCTATATCTTGACGTGGGTAGTGAGCATTCAGGTGTTTATCTTTTAATTTGTTAACTGAACACATAAGTTACATGGAATTTTCTAAGAGTATGTTACATTTTTAAAAGTCGAGAAATTTTTAAAAATTGATAAAACAAGACAGCAACAAATCCTGTGCTTAGAGTTCATTCTGTCTCTTCTCCATCTCACACCCTTTGCTCCATACATGGGTTTCTTCTCAGGCAGGTTCTCTTTACAAGAGTTTACCATGGGTACACCTCACAGTCTGCAATCCAGAATGACAAAGGACACAGTTTGTCTGAGATCTACATATCAAATCCCCGGGAACACATTCATTGCTCTGCAGGGGTTTGTGTCCACATTCAGTAGTGTGCTGGCAAACTGGCTCTTGACAGGGAGGAAGGGCACTGATTTGTAGCGTTTGCCAATTTCTGTGGTGTAATTACTGCCACCACAGCTAGTTTCAAGCTACCAGAGTGATGCCACGTGTGAGCTGGAAGGAGTCAGCTCCAGCACTCCTGCCACATTGCTGATCAAATCACTGTGGCTGGGGTGATGAGAGGCGTTCTCTACCCACCGTGGGGCAGGATGCATAGCAGAGTTTGGACAAGACACTGTGAAGATTTACTTTGAGAGAATTCCACAGAGTGGGGAAGGGTGGCAGACCAAAGGACAGATGAAGAATTAGCACCAGAAAAAGGAATGAATGCTATGCAGTTGGAACAGCACATGTCTCTTTGGCTTTGATTTTTTCCTTTTTCCTTTTCTCTTCCCGTTCTGTGTGTTCTCTCTGCATGATCTCGTTCATCCCACAGCATCAATGCTTGTGAAATAATGACATCCAACATCTACATCTTCAACCCTGTCTTGGCTTCTGAGCTCCAGCCTCATAGTTCTCCTGCCAATTGGATATCTCCATCCGAATGGCCCCAGCAACCACAAACTCTGCATCTCTGCAAACGAATTCATTCTCTCTCCCCTCAAGCATGCACCCCTGGTTCACTAGTTAGAAACTTCAAAAGGGTCTCTGACTCACTTCACTCTCCCTCACTCCCACGCCCCTACACACAGCTCACATCCTATTGATTTGTGCCTCTCCAATATCTGCCACATATACCCCTCTTCTACCTCCCGGTGGCCCTGCCCTAATTTCGGCCTAGACTGCCTTGCTCTTGACACTTAGAGTGACTCCCTACCGGGTTTCCAAGCCTCCTCCCATCCATCCAAACTTCGAATGACACAAGCTTTCAAAAATACAGGTGTGATTATGCCCTGTCCCTGGGTCAAGGCTTTAAAGGCTCCCTGTGCCCCTAGGATAAAATCCAGGCTCCTTAGCATGGCACACTGGGCCTTTGAGGTCTGGCTCAATCTCCATGCCCTGGCCACAGCGGGCATCCTTGCACTCCTGGGCTTTTACATGCGCTGTTCTTTCCACCTGGAATTCTTTCCCCATTCATTATTCTGACTGGTAAACTCTTACTTCTCTTTCAAGGCTCAAAATAAATGTGAATCTCCCCTCAATATCCACCCACCCCAACCTCTAGAACTATCTGAGCTCTGACAACTTGTTGTCCAAACCTTAATAATAATACTTGCACTGTACTATAGTTAGCCATTTGTTGATAAATTTTTTGAATGAGTAAGTGGATGGATGAATGAATGAATGAATTGTAGATGTATAATTGGATGGGGATGGATAATGTCCACCAAGCTCTGTTATCCTGGTTTTTTGTTTGTTTGTTTGTTTTCAGTGATCCAAACCCTTGTTCTCCCTTACAAAGAGTAAAAGTTTTGTTTCAGTGTCAAAAGTAGAAATAATGAGTTATCTAGGCAGAGTCTTGACAGTTAGGGCCACAAGCTCATCAAATAACAATTGGCTATAAGATGCTGACAATTCCAGAAAAACACATTTCCTTTGGGGAAAAAAAATTGTATTTATATCTCATGTCCAGATGAATACATTTTCTCTTATTTTATTTATAATCAAATATATTTTAATATTAAAGAATTATCTTTGAGACTATACCTTCTGCTGCCTCTGTGAGAAGGCACAGTGTTGCATGGTATAATGATGCCATTTTGTAGTAAAGCTGTGATCACCATGAATCCTGCGGCAGTGTCAGCTTTTTGTGTGTGACTCAATCTATTAAAGTGCAGGAGCATTAACTCTCATTATCTCTTGCTTTGCCAAGAGACAAATTTAGGCACAAAAAAAGTCAAATTTGACTTAAAGAGAAAGAATTTGGTCAGTGTGCTCCTAATCCTTACTCTAGTTTCTAGGACATACTTGCCTTCTTAAGGAGGATTAAATAACTTCAAGTGGGAAATTAAGTAAAGAGAACTGATTACTAAAGAAATAAGGACCTTGTTATTATGTAAATGGTGAGACCAAAGGAGAGAAACTGAAACACAAAAGCAAGGACAGACTGTGGACGAAAGTTGAATCCAACTGCAGTGTTTTTCAAAATCTCATCTGCCAGTTCTAAGTTATATAGGATAATATCATTTTAAAATTTAATGTCATCCCAGTTACAAATAATTTCCTTTCTTGATATTCATATTAACATTTGAGTATCTTCAATATGGAAATGAAAACCATCAATAAGCCTCAACTAAATTATAAGAGCAAATACTTGATCCTAGATTGAAATTACTTATGACTCAATCTTTATCCACCCTGATAAAGGTCTGTAGCAGGAATAGGAAATATATGGGGTTTTTGCTATTTTTCCCTTCATCCCAAGGTCAACAGCAACAAAGAATCCTAGGACTTGTTATTGCGATCTCTATGCAGGTCTTTGGATCTTCAATACAGCATTGTTGGTGGCAGCCACCAATAATCCATCTGTTGGCCCACAGTTATTTTAGAGGTGTTTAATACAGAGACTATTGTTAACGTTTACCACTTCTAGGCCTGAAGGGACAAGTGGTTGTGAGAATCCAGCAGGAGTGGCTATAGGGTGAGGGCATTTGACAGGAGGAGCCTTTTCAATCAGGCAGGGAGGGAGCTGGAGAAATAGATACGCAGACCACACTCTTCTGCTACCTTCAGTCTCCTGCCAGAGTGTTCCATTAGCCAAGCCCAGCTGGCAGAGTTTGGGTCAACCCTCTGTTTCATGGAGCAGAGTGGAGAGTAGGTCTGGACAGGACAGTGGAAGACATCTGATGGAGATCATGTTGAGAATGTGCTGACCTTTATAGTTCCCCTCGTTGTGCTGTCTTTGCATGTGAGTGCAACAATAAAACAAAACATGGTGGGCTGCCCAGGCTAGAATGTCATTGACCTTTCACGTCTTCGTTTCCCCAGTACTAAGGCAAGAGTAAACCTGCAAACCTCTGAGATGGATGATGCAATTCTCCAAGTTTAGCATTCTAAACCCATTGAATCGTTGGCAAGAGACTACCAGCTGATGCTGTTAGAAAGATGTGACAGACTATTTTGTTTCTAACACGTCTCAAGCAAAGTACCCAAGAAAAATTTCCTTTTTTTTTTTTTCATCTGTCTACAGATGGGATGCTTGTTTCTCTGGAGTCATCTGCAAGTGTTACTGATCTCCACATCTGAATCCCCAGCCAGAGAGACGGATGAGCTTTCAGGAAAGATTATTCACATCCAGTCTATATATTTTTGATTGAAATTTAATATCTTCACTCTAAATGTCTTGTGATCTGCTGTGACCCAAATGTGTATCTGAGGCTTCACCCCAATGGTGTTTTCTTGTGCTGCAAATAGAAAGTTGTTGCTTTCTTTCCTGTTGTGGAAAATGTTTGTATGTCAGTTTTCAGAAATAAAAATTCTAAAACTGTCCATGGAACATTCTAGGAGTGATGTCAAGAGTGGAGGTCTTGTCTAAGTAGGGTTTGTGTTAGCATCTGGCCTGTATTTAATCTGTGGGATTTCAGCTTAATTAACTACAATATTTACTGTTAGTGCAAAGAAAAATGGGAAAAAGAGGAAAACTGATATTAAAAATAAATGTAATGTGTTGCTTTCCCCCTTTCACATTCTATATATAATTGTTCACTACTTCTCATCTGCTCATTTAAAAATTCATTCAGTAAATATTTATAGTCAGTGTGGTCAGTGTATCTTATTTATAATGTTTCATCAGAAAAAAGGGAAGTCTTACGGTATATTTTCTAGTTGTATTTAAAGACATTTGTCTCACTTTAATATTTAAAGACTACTTATGAAACAATAAAATCTCTCTCTCTTTCTTATACTATATGTTTGAAGATCTTCCAAAACTGTAAATAACAAGCTTCAATACACTCTTGTGAAAATTTGTTTTCCCAGGGCCAGAGAAATTACATTAGAGAAATAAAAGCCCAAAGCTGTGGGAGAGAGAAACTGGGATTCCCTTATTTCCCCACCTTCATGCCCCTGTCACCCAAGCCTTTCCTTTTGTCTCCTGTTTCAATCCTCTGCCATGGTCTGTCATCCCCAAATCACCTGCGTTTAGTTCGTTTTTACACATTCCTCCTTTGATTCCTCACACTCGCATTTCCCATCCTTCCTGAGCCATCTCATAACTTGGAGTCAAGTTCGGGAGGCACTTGCGATGTTTGAATACTCACCAAACCCCGTCTGTCCTTCCTGTGCTCTACTCAGTTCAAATTGGTTCAGCCTCCCTTCAGCGTAAGGGTGGGTAAAAAGGTGACTCAAACATGGCGCCTGCCCTGTGGAGCTCACAGTCCAACGAAGGAGCCAATGGTAACTCAAAGTGCTGATGCACATAATAATAAGTACAGAAATGAAGATCTGAAGAGTGAAGGCTTCCCAAGGAAGTGCTGCTTCTAACCGAGGATGGATGAACCTGGAAGGCACAGGACACGGCATTGGAGGTGGGCCTGCCCCAGGGGACAGCAGGGAGACCTCCAGCCAGTCAGAAGAGCCCCGGCCTGGGCAATGTTGGCCAGAGAGGACCAGCTCACCCAGGCACAGGGAGCTGTGGGGTGAGTCAGACCACGGAGGGAGAGAACACAGTGGGGAAAGGGTAAGGGAGGGGCTGGCGCTAGGAGACTGGCTGTATTTGAGGGGGAGAAGAGGAAGAGGCTGAGGAGGGGACTTAGAGAAAACCATCAGAGGCTGGAGGAGAACTCAAGAGTTCAGTGCCCATCTGCTCTACACAGGGATGAAAGGATTCCCAAAAGAAGGGATAGCTAATAATAGTTACGAGAAGAATAACAACCAACGTTAGTTGACAGTTTACTATTAACATGTGCCAGACATTACAACTAACACTCCTAACAAAGCTAAGAAATGGCAGAGCTAGGACTTGCCCCCAGACTTGACTGATGGCAACACTCTTCATTCTGCAGATGGTAAACAGAATGAAGGCGCAGACCATGCCACTTACTGCGTGCCCACTGGTGACCTCCCAAGTGAGAAGTTTCAGTACAATAGTTGGGACAGGTTGCCATGAACGGAGGTAAAGGTATTCAGTTTTAGTATCTCTTCCAAAAAGCTTGGCAGTGAAACTTAAGAAATGCAGCAGTGGTGTAAGAAGATAGAAGGCATTTTTAAAATTTTAGACATTAAGTTGAATATGAGCCTGAAAATGTGAGAAGAGATTCCCACGCAGGAGGTGGGACACACGTGGAAATGTTCTCTTGGAAAGAGGAGGGACACAGCTTCCTGCCTCCGAGGTAAGAGGAATGAGGACGGACAAACATTCAGCAAATCGGATGCACAGGGCAGAGGTGGAGGTTCACCTAGGACGGCCTCCACCTTCTCACTAAAATATTGCTCACGGAAGGGGCTGGGAACTCTGAAAATGGAAACTATAGTGCCACTGTAGACACAGAACGCAGAGCAGGAAAACGACACTGCCATGGGGTGGGGGATGGAAGCTGTTTTTGAAAGTAAGAAATCCCAAAGACAAAGAAGCAATTTCACATCCCAGGTGAATGCCCAGACCTCCTCCCTTACTGCTTTTTGGCAAGAAAACAGTAGACCAAACAGTTTGGACATCTGTATACCAAAGAGACTTCTGGTAAATTAAAAGTCACCTTGGCAGAAGGCAGTGCTCTAAATGTCCATGGTGTAACAAAAGCTTCTTTGTAGCATAAAACCCACAGGACAAGGGCTTGAGGCAGGAGTTTCTGAATTACCTGGAGAGCCAGCTTCGTGACAGGGCAGAAAAATCCTTCATCTCTTACTGACATAACATTTGCCTTTCGTAACTGATCACAGAGCAAGGGACCATGAAAAGAGCGTGGCGCTGGGCTCCCATAGCCCAGAGTTCAAGTCCGGATCCCCTACCTACTAGTGTGTGGCTTTGGGCAAGCTACTTAATCTCTCTCAATCCTATCTATAAAATGGAGCTAGTGATACCCACCACACAGGACGATCTGAATTGAATGACATAACAAGCCCCCCTTCCTTTCCCTACCTGCCTCGATACTTTGAAAATCTGCAATCCTAAGGAGTGGAAAAGAGTGTATTTATTACATCCATCATAGTTCTATAGAGACCTCTCTCAGAGATTTAAGCATGACTTTTTACAAATCATGAAAGCAGTGAAAGGAATTATCAGGGCCAATCCCAATGTAAATCTGGGAAAATTATTAAGATACAGGACCTGCCTGCAGATCTCCTGGGGCTTCTTTCTGGTCTACTATTTGCTACGATTGCCTCTATGGCATGTTCTCCTGAACTCCTGAAAAGAGATTTGACAGAGAGGGGGAACTGCATGAAAGAAAGAGAAGTCAGGCGTTCATGAAGTCAAGCTAAGGGAAGGTTTGGTGTCTCTTTCCCCAGGAGTGACAGAATCGGGTATGTGAGACTTCCTCAGAACCGTCTCATCTGGGTGATGGGAATTTGGTTTGAGAAAGACAGACCTAGTCCTGTGATTGTAGAGCCATCTACTCTACAGAGTGTGATAAGTTAGGCACAAAACTAATAATAGCAGCACAACTCTTATCAGGTTTCCTAGTCACAAAATTCTCAACATTGACATTCCTTACTTTAGCAAAATGTTGAAAGGAACCTCTTTGCATGAAACGCACACTACTTCAGCAAGAAAACGGAAGCCGTGAGAGCAGAACTGTCACAAGGTTTGACCTTATATCTACCAACCTACCTGCCTCTCCCTAGCCTCTGCCTTCTCCTGACCTGGCCGAAGTCTCCGCCCGGGCCCTGGCCAAGCCCGGCCGTCCTACCCAGGGAAGTTTGTCCCAGCAATTCTCTCCACTCTCTCTCCTGCACCTTCAAGCTTTCTTTCTACAGGATCATTCCTAGCCACTTACAAACATGCTGTTATTTCTTAGAAATAATCCGCTCTGACTCTACTTCCTACACCCCATTTTCCTCCTTCTTTTTAGAAGAAAACCCCTTGAGAGAGGCACCTATTCTTGGAACCTCCTCTCTACTGAACCTGTTCAAGGTAGGTTTGGGCCTCCCAGCTCTCCACCGACACAGCTCAAGGTCATCAGTGGTCTACAATATTTTTAAATCTGATGGAACTTTTCAGACCTTCTCTTAATTGACTTACAGGCAGCATTTGACAAAGTTGAATGCTTTCCTCCTTGGAACACTTTCCTCTCTTGGCTTCCAGGTTCTCCTGGTGTTCCTCCTACCTCACTAGTGTCTTCTTCATCTCTCAAACCTCTAAGTGTTGGACTTCCCCAGGGCTCAGCCCTTGGATGCTTCACTCTTGCAATCACATTTATTCTCTTGCTAAATGCTTCCAGTTATGGGTTTAAGACCGTCTCTGAGCTGATGACTTCCAAGTTGTATCTTCACTCTGGAGCTCTCCCTTAAACCTGTAAAACCATCTGCCCACCTGACTCTCCAATGGGATGTCTAATTGGCATCTCAAACTTAACCTGTCCAAAACTGAGCTCCTCGCATTCTCCCTGAAACTAGCTTTGCCTGCAGTCTCTAGTTGCTGGCTACTCCATTTGTCCAGCAGTTTCCGCCAAAAGATCTTACGGGCATCCTTTAATCTTTCCTCTCTCACACTCCCTATATATGCTCTGTCAGCAAATGCCATTGCATCTACCTTCAAAATACATATGCAGCATTCAAATTCTTCATATCACCTTCCTACTAGCAGCCTGGTCCAAC
The DNA here is from genome assembly GCF_000956105.1 of Propithecus coquereli. Taxonomy (NCBI): domain Eukaryota; kingdom Metazoa; phylum Chordata; class Mammalia; order Primates; family Indriidae; genus Propithecus; species Propithecus coquereli. Next base: position 2,298,802 of record NW_012154507.1, on the reverse strand, counting down.
TCTCAATCATCCCTCACTGCCGTGGCAGTCTCTAGGCCAGTTTCTCTGCTTCTACCCTTGCCCTCTGCACTTTCTGCTCAACCTAGCAGCCAGTGCTATCCTGTTAAAATATAAAGTTCAATCATGACACTCCTATGCTCAAAACCTTCCAAGGGCTTCCCATCTCATCCAGAATAAAAGTCAAGTCCACAGGATGATGCCTTGTTATCCTTTGACCCCACTTCCCACTGATTTCCCCTCAGTTATGCCAATGAAACCACATTGGCCTATTTGTTGTTCCTCAAACACACCTGAGATGTGCTTATGTCCCAGGGCCTTTGCCCATGCTGTTCCCTCTGCCTTGATTGCTCCTCTCCCAGATGAGGCCAGATCTCTTACTACCTTAGGTACTCCATCTCAGGAGAGTCTGTCCTACTTTTCTGTGTCTTCTTTTTCCTTAACATTTATCATCATGAAATTATTTATTTTACTTACTTTGTTTATTGGCTTACCGACTAGAATGTGTGTTCCACAGGATCAAACATTTTTTCCTGTTTTGTTTACAACTTTATTCCAGCACCTAGAACAGTACCTGGCACATAGAATTTGTTGAAAGATCAAACGAATGGACTTTATTAATTGAATATATTTGAATAGCCAAAGACATTCCCATTAAATATTTAAAAAGGTCATTTAGGGAAAAGGTTCCAGAAATCTAGTGATCTGGAGGGTTTAAACTTATACCAGACCTGGGGAAGATATCACCCCATAGTAACCTTACCATCATAATCAAGAATGCAGTGATCAGGGGTAGCATTTTCTTACTTTCCTGCCAACGGCAGGCCCCCAGCCAGAGAGCTTCCCACTGCCAATGAAGAGCCAATGCCGAGACTCTAGCATTAAGAATAAAACTATGGCACTCACAACTTCCAAGCAAGAAATCATGGACAGAGTGGAATCACTCCTTAATGATTTGTAACATCAAAGTGATGGGATAACATCTCTGGGCAGTGAGGAAATGTGCCTATTACGGTCTTGGTTATGGTTATGGTCATGGATGGGAAAATTTATTCTGTTAAGTCTGTGACCCAGTCACATTTCAAGGGCTCAGAAACCTGACCTGAATTAGACTGAATGTTCCTCTTGTATGAGTGAAACATGGCCTTTTTTTTCCTTTTGAGGAAGGAAGCTATACTTCAAGCACACAAGAATAACAGATTTATGGATAATAAATATCATGTAGCATCTGAACTTACAAAGAAATTCAAAAAAGTTTTTTCCCCAAAATATTAATTAAATGACTAGCTATGTGATGTTAAGTAAGTCTCTTGGCTTTTTGGAACTATAATGTCCTCATCTGTAATATAGTAGAGAGGGCTATATGATCAGTAAGGTCAATTTCTGCCCTTATGTTCTTTTGATATGTTATCAATTAGTCCTTTTTCCAATAAAATAAGATAGTAATCTTTGTCCTATATGTCTCACATTTTGCTTATGAGGATCAAGTCAGATAATGTTTATAAAAACTCTTGGTGAACTAAAGTATTTTGCCCATATAAAACATTTATTATTACTATTTGCTGTAAGTTTGGTAAGATGTGTTTAGAATGTTATTGTCATCCCAAAATATTTTTAGAAAAATAGGTAACTCTAGTGAACAGCAAATTTGACTGCCCTAATACATAAAATACTTAAGATAATTGTCATTTAAGTTTTTTAAAAGTAGCCCTTTATCAGTCATTTTTGTTTTTGTTGTGTGTGACAGATGACATAACTCCAATCAGCCCATACAAAAACTTGAATAAAAACTGGAGAGTCCAAGGGAAGTCATCTTCCTGTGTGGCTTGATTGGGCTTAGATGATGACATCACCAGAAACTGATTAGTCTCCTTTCTCCAGAGCAGCTTCCTCCAAGACGGATCTATTCTCAGGTTTTAGGTAGGCATAGTCTTCCAGCAGCTCCCAAGGCTCCATCCTTCCAAGTTTGCATACAACAGGAATTAGCAAAGCCTCTGTCCTTTCCGTATTAGCAAACATCTAGCCATTTACATGCCAGCCTCCTGTTCGTTGGCTTAGGCCTGGGTATGAACTCTATCCTAGAGCTGGGGCAGAGCCCCGTCCAGCCCCCATGAACTAGGGGTAAGTAAATGGGTCCATTGAGAGAGCCATTGCTCAGGCGGCAGGCCACACGTGTGCATTTCATGAGAAAAAGGCAGACATCCACTCTTGCCATAGCTGCTGGATAATCCCTCCAGTTGCCATGAAAGCAGCACATCGTTTTTACTGTGCAAACAAGCAGGCTGTTGAGAGACCATATTAACTTTTGTTAATAGAGAGCTCTGAGTTCACAGAGTAGAGCCAAATCTCCCTCAAGAGCCCATGCAGTTAGCTGTGTTTATTTTGTCCTTGCTTCCAGGTAAGGCTGCCGGAACAGATCGGCTGTGCCACTGACAACCATGAGAAGTGCTATATGGTTCGGACAGTTTCCGGGCACCGCATTTTCCAGGTCATTCTTGCACAGTGCAGGGGGGTGGACTCAGTCTATCCTCCAAGAGCAAATTAAACACAACTTTGCGGATTGGTGGTTAGCTGCCAACAGGAAGAACGATCTCTGAATTAATAGTTCATGACAGGATGACTCCAGAGTTCTTGGCAGAAAGCTGTGCTTCCAATACTAACGCTCCTTATGGCCAGCAAGGCGCATATGCTAAGTGGTCCATATTTACTGGTAGTATTTGCATAAAGGATCAGCTCTCTTATTTTATTCAACGCCAAGATTTCCCAAGATAAAGGAGATGGTGAGTCCTCAGCATGAATATGGTAATGTGGCTGGTGCCACTACAAACCCTGCAAACAGTGTAACTGGGGAGGATGTACCATCAGCGTGACAGGTTTTCACATGAGATTACACTGTCCTATGAATATGAATTTCCCTCTGTGGCATATGAGAACTGAATCTTATAATGGGAGCCCTGCTATGGGGAGATTTGGTTAAGCTGTCGGACTGTTAAATGAATGGTCTCTTACAATTTGTTTATACCTCTACTGAACACAACATTTCAGTAAAGAAGGAAAATTTTAACTGCCTGAAGGGAGATGGGAAAGAGATTACAAAGTCTACCTTGACAGCTGACCTTTATCTCATTTTGGGGACTTTCTAGTTCTAAGTATTGAGGAGAAAACAGTAAGAAAGTTGCTTCTAAAGATTCTGAGGGAAACCTCACATCTGTCAAAATAACTAAAGGAGCCCTTGTTAGCCAAATGAGAATCTTTCCCATACTAATTTGTAATGGGAAATGCAAACCAAGGTCTGTAGTGGCAAAATGGTGTTGCCTTTTAATTTCATAGGACACTAACCTAGTTCCTCAGGTGAGGGCAAGGTTAAAGAACAGGGAAGAATAAAAACCTTAAGGTTTGGGGTTCACACTATTTTCCTCGCAAACATTTTGCCTGCCTAAATATTTTGGGTTTTTTGGTTTGTATGATTGCTGAATTTTGTCCCTGAATATGTCACTGAAACAACTACAGAAAAATTTGGTTAACAATGAAATGCCAGAAGCAACTGCTCCAGCTAATTCTGATGCTCCCAACAGTCAGAACCAGATGTTCTCCATAAGGGATTCATCTCTGGCCGTGTTTATACTCCTGTGTACAAAACGCTGGGAAGGGATTGGCTGACGCATGCCAATGCAGCCTTTATTTATTTATAATGGGACTGGCAAACACATCCAAGCCAAGATTTTTATCAAAAAGTTCTAGGGAAACAATTATTTGCCATTTGTCAAAGGCAGGTCGGCAAGTGTCATGGTTAAATGTTCAGATGCTGGGAGCAGATGGACCTACCCGAGCCACCTACTAGCTGTGTGACATTAGGCAAGTTACTAAATCTCTCTGATCTCTAGTTTTTATCATCTCCAACATGAGTATATTACTAGTATCTAATGCCGTATTGTCTTGAGAATTAAATAAAGTCATGGGTATAGAGTTCTTAGCATAGTTGCAGGCTCGTTTAAGTACTTGATAAATGTTAACTATTATTCTTATTACTCTTGCTCCTGTTAATTGAAGACTATAAAGGCAGAAAAAAACTACAATAATGTTGGAAGATGACTGTCTTCCTGTTTTCAGAGGCAAAGATAACCCATCTATTCTACTTAAAAATATAAAATATTAGAAATCCAATGTTTTAATTCCAAAAGCCAACTAGAACCTAATGGACATATCATTACTTGTTTACTTTTACTTTGAATATGTTGCTTCAGAAAAAGCTTCTGAAAAGTGCTGGACAAGTTGTGAAGATAAAGCATAAATTTTTTCCAAACATCACACACATACACACACAATCTGAAGAGGAATTGAATTTTCTCTCAGATCAGAACAGCTACCTCTTTGTGCTACCCCTGAATTTGCTAAAACGTTTTCCTTAATGGTGGTACATTTAAAAAATGGATTAAAAAACGTAAAATTTTTGTCCCTGTGGACTTGACAGAGCCAGCCGTATCTTGGGGGCCACAGGAAGGGCCCAGGGCCTCTGTGGCTGAGATGAAACCCTGAACGCCCCAATTCCTACAGATCATCCATTAGTGCCATGACTGGTGGGGAAAGCGAGAACAGAAAAAGCACAGGACGGCTGCTGCCATCTGCATGTGCTCATTTTGCCTGGCAGCAGGGTTGACCAGGCGGCCTCTCCCACAAATGGTGTAAAACAAATGAAAAGCAAATTACAAATACACGCGCTCTTGAAAATGACCGTGTGGGCACAGACAGTAAAAGATCCTCCGTGCTCTGATTTAAAGAGAAAAATGTGCTTCACTTTTTCTTTCTGTGAGAAAAAGAGGTAAGAAATATTAAAGTAGGGAAAATAAGTGGTAAGACAAAAAATCTTTTTATTTCCTTGGCCAATGACCTTTGAGAAATTGGAATTTCCTTTGGAAGAATTAAAAGGGAAAAATAAGTAAAAACTAAAGCCACTTTCTGGCTTCCTTTGTTAGTCCCCACACATTGGACACCACTGACTGACAGGGTGGCCACTGCAGGACGATTTATAGGCAGTGATTGTTGAGTCGTGGTCTCAGGTGGTGCATTGCAGGTCGCCCAGGCTTTGGCCTGCAAATGGACCGAGAAGGCCATTTAACAGTGTGGTGCATTGCTAATTAGTGACAATTCTGGCCAGTTTCTGCGTGCGAGGAAGCTTGAGCTGACTCTGGCCCCATCTGCTCTGAAAATAATGGTAACTGAATTTTAAGTAAAAGCTTTCCTTTCCCAGGGAACTCCTGTTTGGTCTTTCACAGGAAAATGATTTACAAAGATTTTTATTTTCATTATTGCAGTTATTTTTTTGTTTTTTGATTTAATGCACAAAGGATGTTTCCCTATGACATTGTTATCATGGGACTGGTTAAAGAGCCCCCCTGATTTGAGGAGGTGTTCTCCATTTCTTTTGTAAAGCTAATTCTCCCTCAAATCCTGAACCCTGCAGAAAACAGGATCTAAACTTAGCTCTGCAAGGTGAAGCAGCTTCCCTTGTTCATCTGCCGGTGCCATCCAGAAGCCATGTCTGCAAAAGTTGATTTATTGGAGGCTGACTTTTCTTGGAGAAAAAAAGTCAGGAAACCCTTCCTATTCTGATAGTGGTTTATGAACTGGGAAACTCGTTTCTTCTTGTTTCCATGTGTGCTTATTTGTTTATTTTTCACTCAGGCAACAATTACTTATTTTTCCTGTTTTAATCATATTCACCTAGGGTTAAAACCAGAAAAAGGTAAATAAAAAGAAAAAAAGCACACCCCCCCCCCGAAAAAAAAACAGTATGTGATTTCTCAGATCCTATACAGATTGCAAAAACAAGTAAGCAAAGGTACAGACCTTTTGCATTTTTCCTCCCTTCTCCTAAAGGCCTGACCTAGGGAATTGTCCCCTCCCTTTTTGTTGTCACACCTAATATATTCCTGCATTTTCTAGGAGCTTTCATGCATAACCCGCACTAGCTGGATGCTCCTAATAACTCCCAACAACTCATTTTGAGCAACTTTAAAAAAACATCCAGTAAGAATGCAAGAGTCTTATACCTCTTGCAGCAGATAACCATTTCTCCATTAATTAAGTCATTATGATCTTATTGCTGTGAGAGGGACTTTACCTGTATATTCATCCACTCTGTAGCCCAGAATAATGAAAATTCTACAAGAACCTTTGCTGATGGGTGCACCTTTGAGTTTACAAAGATTAATGATTTTAAAATTGACTCTATAGGCCACTAGTAATGAAATTGACCATATCCAATTTTAAAAGCCCTAAGACCTGAGAGAAACTACAAATCAGTGGTGAGAAGGTAGTGTGTTCCTGGTGATGTGAAGCCCAAGCTGATATTGGTCCAGTGAAGCGTTGCAGAATTTGGCGGGGTAGGTTAATATTTTGCCACTAGGTTAAAGGTCAACCCGGACGTGAAATGTGGGTAGCTTTAGGCCTCAGACATTTGCAATTTCTGAAGAACTGAAGTAGTAATAGGATAGTGGCAGGTGTGATTATACTAGTGCCTTACTGGCATCAGATGCGAATTAAAAGAAGAAGGAAGTAGGCTGTTATTTTCTGCTGAAGTAGTAACTGCGGTAGCAACAATATTAGCTCATATTTATTGAATATTTGCTATGTTCCAGACATGAGGCTGAGCGTTTACTATGCATTATTTCACTTCGTTCTCACCAGAACTCAAGTGGTACACACTATAATTATTGTCCCCTTTGTACTACTGAAGAAACTAAAACGTAGAGAGGCTAAATAATTTGCTTGGCTTAATCAGCGGTCAGGTAGTGGATCTAAGAGTTGAACCTCCATCTGATTCCAAAGTGAAATCACTTGGTCATTATCTCTCACTGCCTCTCTGTAGACACTGCTGCTATAGTTTACAGAATCCCATGACTGGGGAGGGTTGCTGGGATGGCCCCTATGGCCAGGGCTTTTGTCATCTGACAGTCTTTTCAATAACACCTCCAGCTTCTTGCAAAACCTTCTCTTTGTTTGACAACCAGCTGAAATCCCTCATATGCCCTTTCAAACTCTTAGCTGACACCTTTTCTCTCTTCAAAGAAAATAGAAGCAAAGGTAAGTGTTATGGTCCCTAAACCTGCTTAGTTAACAGCTCCAAGCTCCCATCAAACTCTTGGTGAGTCCCTTCACGTTGTCTCATTTGAGCACCTCCCTGGCTGAGGTAGGTAACCTGAGCTACTCAAACGCCTGGCCCCATAAACCAAGTGACTTTAAATGCTAGGGTGGAAATCACTGAGAAGTAGCATGTGTAAGTCCTTACTTTTCTCATCTAAATCAATTTCCCTTTCAAATATTGCAACATGGCGTTTGTAATGCATCTGAGGAAAGATTTATTCAAGTGCTTTTTCAAGTGCAGGTTTTCCTAGTGGTCATGGGTTAAAGCAAAAATGCTGTTTTATAGACTTACTTTTATGAGGCCTAAAACTTTTAATGTTCTCTAGTTTCTCTTCCTTCCTCACTCCACATCCCATTTAGCATTTCTCAGTGCTAAAGAAATAAATATTCCCAGCCATCCTACTTTTAAATTGAACGTGTGCTTTATAGTAACAAAAGCTGCAGGGTGGTATGGGTGTTAGGTCTGGATGGAGGGCAAACAGGTGACAAGGCAGATAGAGGAAGTAGCTAAAGATGGAGAGCAGGAACGGATGAGAATGCAGAAAAGAAACTGCAACATCAAATATTTGTGACCAGAGACTTTTTCTTGGACGAAACATGCACAATGAGGAGCTCCTAGTGACTTTAAGTGACCTGGGGATCATTACTATCTAATTAGCGTTATGGTTTTGACCCCCACCCCCCACCATAGGTTCTTCATGAAGAATTCTGGGAAGACGCATGAGTAGAAAGGAAACTCTTATGTAACCCCAACCTGTCGATCACCCAAAGGCAGGAAACAGCAACCAATCCCACCCAGGAGAGAGGTGGGGCAAACTAGTGAGCATATAAAAGACAGTGTGTGCTAAGACTTCAGGGTATTTTCCATTCATGGAGAATGACCCGTCTCTCCCCCTGAGACGTATTTTCGCTTTGCAATAAACATTGCCTGTGTGGGATTGCTTTGCATTTGTGATTACTCCGTCATTGGCTCCACTTGGTACCAGTACTCATTCCTGACACTGGGAACCGAGGACCAGGGAACATTGAGGCCAACCTAACGTGGCTACTGGATTGATTTTCAATTTCTTTTCAAGAAAAACTAAGAAAGTTTGCCTCAAAAGAAGCACAATTAGAAATAGCCCATTCTGCCTCTTTCTCTCTCAACACTCAGTTTTGGTTCCTTGGTTTTTTCTTCTTTGGCTCTTGGTAGGTACATATTTCAGACAAGCTTCACCTGTACTGTCCCTCAGGCTTAGCAGTCTCAGGCATGACCATTCTCCAGGTGAGTTCTATTTATGTGATGTACTATCAGAAAAACAAAAGTAATTTGTCATCTCAAGCACTAGAAGAATGTGCCATGTCACTCTGCTGTAACTCCCTTTCTTCTGTCTTTCTCCCCCACTCCATTAAGTTTCAGGGCAGCAAAAATACCCAGGACAAAGCTTCCATTACAAATGAAGCTCCCTCAAGCTGGGAGATGGAACAAAATGGAACAGATAAATGACTTATTGTCTTTCCATGACTGCTTTGTCAGTTTAAGGAGCCAAATGAAATGGCAGGTTTGCATTTCTATTTCATGTAAGATGGCTTAATTTTTTTTTTTTGTAGCCACGTCATAGTTCATCTAAATTTGAATATGTGAGACATAAGAATCCAGAGTTAGATTCCCTGGCTTATTTCTATAGCAACTGGAGTACAATCCCCTATACAGGGGAGCCACTCGATACATGCATGCCAGCTCCAGCACCTCTCAGCCTTGCAAAGATGCTGGAACGCTTGAGCAACACCAAAGAGAGGTACATGAGAGTGAGGAGCACAAGAAGAAAAAAGCGATGGGTTATTACTGATATCTTAGCTGCCTGGAGCCTTGGTAAGTTATGAAGGAGTGAGCTGATGTCAGCTTCTGATTTCTATGGGAAAATGAAGGGGGCCTCCCAATGAATCCGCCATAAAGAAAATATTTCTGGAACATATTGAAACGTGTACCTGGAAGCATAATTGCTATTGAAAATTAGAAGATGGGGCACTGTGACCAAAATTTGATAATATCATTTAATTTAAAAATATGCTTAAGCACAGATGACAACGATGGAACGAGTAGCACTGCTGAAGTGTTTGTTCACAAATTAGAGATGGGCTATGGTTGAGCCTTGACAAAGGAGCATGGAAAAGGAAGTGGAAAAATTGCAAAAATTGGTATTTTTGTATTCAATGCTACTTCATGCAGCCTTGCCTCCTTCCGCCTTCTCTTTGAAATCAGCAACGGTGGGAAAGCTGGTCTTCGGGGCCTTGGGTTCTGGGACAAAGTGGAAGAGAGAGGAAAGTTGAAGGAAGGAGGGGAAAATTTTAACCCATTAAATATGCATTTGGGACAATAGGCTCCTCTTCAGAAATAAAACCCACAATGATAATTACTTAGGGAAAGCAGCAGAATGGAAAAGTGCAGAAGTAACTGTCTGGGTCTTAGCTTGATGTCAGGGGCAGGTTACTGAACCTTTCTGAACTTCATTTGTTCATCTGTCAAGGTGAGATCAGGTACTACTTCTGCCCTCCTTGAGAAGGTTCACTGGGATATTGTATGGGCGGGTCTGTGCTTGGAGGACCCATGGATTGTACTCATTGGCATTACTGGGTGTATTCATTTCCTAGTGCTGCCATAACAAATTATCATAAACTGGGTGGCTTTTAACAACAGAAATTTATTCTGTTACAGTTCTGGAGGCCAGAAGTCCAAAATTAGGGCGTTGGTGGGGCCACACTCCCTCCAAAAACTCTAGGGGAGAATCCTTCCTTGCCTCTTCCAGCCTCTAGTGGCTCTGGCAGTTCCTTAGCTTTGGCTGCATAACTCCAGTCTCTGCCTTCACATGTCCTTCTCCTCTATGTCTCTGTCTTCTCCTTTTCTTATAAGCATACTTGTCATTGGATTTAGGCCTCACCCAGTTAAACCAGAATGACTTCATCTCAAGATCCTGCACTTAATTACTTCTGCAAAGACTCTTTCCAAATAAGGTCACATGCACAGGTACTAAGGGTGAGGACTTCAATATATCTTTGAGGGGGCGGGTGGGGAGAACTGAACCCACTGCACTGAATTGTAAGTCTCAAGATGTGCTGGTCATGCACAGCTCACTGTGAATTAGTCTAACCCGATAACAGCCTTGTGTAAAGAGTGGCGTCCTGCTGAGGACTGGAGGAGTGCAACCTGAGAGCTTAGGACACTTTGGAGGAGGGAAGATGAGCATGGAATTCCGCTGGTGATAAATCAATGATCAGGATAGAAGTTGGGACACTGTCCTGGCAATGGAGGAGAGAGAGGATGGGGAGAAAAGAAGAATGGGAAGTTAAAAACAAACTTCACCTTCCTTACCTTCATTCCCAGGGACCTGGTGGTTGCTGCTGTTGTGGCATAGAAAATCCTTTGAGTGCTGCTTTGGCACATTTGCGTCACCTGTATCTTAGGTTTGGCCAGTGACATAGACATGAAATGAGTTACACTGGTCTCCCTAAAGAATAAGTGTGCATTTAAATCAGGTAGACAACCTCTGTGGCGGGTGGGAATGTATCCTCACATAATTTATATACTAGTAAGGAAGTTCCTCACTGTGATGAACAGGAAGCAAAGGTGTGTCTGTAGGGGGATGCTGTCCATTAGCCCAGCCATTCTCACTCCTTTTTTAAGTTAACTTTAATTTAATTTAATTTTTTATTTCAGAGTATTATAGGGGTACAGATGCTTTGGTTACACAAATTGCCTTTGTACTGCCCGTCAAGCATGCCCATCCCCCAGACACATCCATTAGGTGTGAATTTAGCTGTCCCCTTCTCCCATCTCCCACCTGCCCAACACTCTATGAATATTACTTCCCGTATGTGCACATTAGTGTTGATCAATTAGTACCAATTTAATGGTGAGTACATGTGGTGTTCATTTTTCCATTCTTGTGATACTTCACTTAGAAGAATGGGCTCCACCTCCATCCAGGATAATACAATAGATAGTTTGTCATTTTTTTTATGGCTAAGTAGTACTCCATGGTATAAATATATCACATTTTATTAATATACCACATTTATTAATCCATTTATATATTGATGGACACTTGGGTTCTTTCCACATCTGTGCAATTGTGAATTGTGCTGCTATAAACATTCAAGTGCATATGTCTTTTTTATAGAATGTCTTTTTTTTCTTTGGGTAGATATCCAGGAGTGGGATTGCTGGATCAAATGGTAGTTCTACTTTTGGTTCTTTGAGATGTCTCCATACTCCTTTCCATAGAGGTTGTACTAGTTTACAGTCCCACCAGCTCTGTAAGAGTATTCCTATCTCTCCACATCCACGCCAACCTTTGTTGTTTTGGGATTTTTTGATAAAGGCCATTCTCACTGGAGATAAGTGATATCTCATTGTGGTTTTGATTGGCATTTCCCTGATGATTAGAGATGTTGAGCATTTTTTCATATGTTTCTTGCCCATTAGTCTATCTTCTTTTGAAAGGTTTCTGTTCATGTCCTTTGCCCACTTTTTAATGGGGTTGTTTGATTTTTTCTTGCTGATTTTCCTGAGTTCTATATAGATTCCAGTTATCAGCCCTTTATCAGATATATAACATGCAAATATTTTCTCCCATTCTGTAGGTTGTCTTTTCGCTCTAGTGATAGTTTCTTTGGCTGTGCAGAAGCTTTTTAATTTGATCAGGTCCCATTTATTTATTTTTATTGATGCTGTGATTGCTTTTTGGGGTCATCTACATAAATTCTTTGCCTAGGTCTATGTCTATAAGAGTTTTTCTAACATTTTCTAGAATTCTTATATTTTCATGCCTTAGGTTTAAGTTTGTTATCTATTGTGGGTTGATTTTTGTGAGAGGTGAGAGTTATGAATCCTGTTTCAGTCTTCTACATGTGGCTATCCAATTTTCCCAGCACCATTTATTGATTAAAGATTCTTTTCCCCAGTGTATGTTTTTGTTCTCAAAGATTAGATGGCTATATGAAGATAGTTTTATATCTGGATTCTCAGTCCTGTTCCATTGGTCTGTGTCTCTGTTCTTGTGCCAGTACCATGCTGTTTTGGTTACTATAGCCTTGTAGTGTAGCTTGAAGTCTGGTAAACTGATGCCTCCCAATTTGTTCTTTTTGCTTAAGGTTGCTTTAGCTATACAGGGTCTTCTCTGGTTCCATATGAAGCACAGAATTATTTTCTCTAGATCTGAAAAAAATGATGTTGGTATTTTAATAGGGATTGCACTCCTTACTCCTGCTAGAACCTACAACCTACACTCAGCACTCTTAAACCAACCGTGCATGACCCCCTCAGGAGCCTGACCTCTGCAAAGTCCATCGCCAGGACCTTAGGTAATCTCTGGGGGCATTTTTATTGACTTTGACACCTCTGCCTGTTCCTGACACTCCTGGAATAACTTTGAAATCCAAAGGGCATCTTAGGAAGAGGGACCTGGGCTCCAAAGCTTTTCCTTGTTCTAATATCTGTGCCACACAGTTGTTCATTCTGAAGAATAGCTAATATGCTGTGAACATTCAGTTATGTTTTAAGCACTGGGCAACGTGCTGGTGGTGCATTATTTCTTTAATTCTCACAAGAATCTTGTAAGTTAGGGATATTATATTATATTATTAAGGTTAATAAACTGATGATAAGACAATTGAAGTAACTTTCCCAAAGTCATATTGCTAGTGGGTAGAGGATCCAGGAATCAAATCCAGGTGTCTCTAACTACAAAGCCAATGCTGTAAGCAGTGGTGTCCCCGATGGGTTATGGGGGCAAGCTGTTTGCACAGGAGAGGCTAGTGGGGAGGGGGCTGGGCAAAAACAGGTTTCTTCCAAGGAAGAAGGACTCAAGGACCTAAGAAGTGAGACTGGGAATTTTCAGATCATCTGTCACTGCTCAGCACCCTTGCCTCCTGTGTCCTCTGAAACAGCCTCTCTCAAACCCTGATCAGACAGAATGGATGTGCCTGTAAGAAGGTAGTGGAAGCTATGACATGAAAATGTTGCAGGTCAGCTTTTACTAGAACATCTGGTTTGAAATCAGGATACACTGAAACACACACACACACACACACTCACACACACACTCACACATGAGTGACAGATGGTTGTTCTCAGGAAAGCTTCCTTTAAGAAATGGGATGCCGTATCCTTATTTAACACAGAGCAGGCTGAGCATGGTGGCTCATGCCTGTAATCCAGCATTTTGGGAAGCCAAGGTGGGAGGATCACTTGAGGCCAGGAGTTCGAGATCAACATAGCAAGGCCCCCATATCTACAAAAAAAAAAAAAAAAAAAAGAAATAAATTAGCAAAAAAAAAAAAAAAAAAAGAAAACAAACCCAAAAAACCAAACCAAAATAAAACAAAACAAAAAATAGAGCAAATCCTATCTTTGAGTATCTTTCATACCTAGCCACAAGTTTTCCAATTTTACAAACATAAGACTGGCCTCTCCACAGTGACACCATGAGAGTGGCAGCTGGCTAACAGGGATTCAAATACATATATAAATACTAATTTATAGAGACCCTTTCACCACTTTAAGAAGCTGCTATGAATAATTCTGAATCTGAGACCACTAGCTATTTAAAATGCTCAGCAATAATTGAATACAGCTGTTTGAACATTTCTAAACGATTTCTATTTCAGAGTTAGGAAACACCAGAGAGACTTTTGTTGCTCTAGTTACAAAAAAAAAGAATTTCTTTTTAGGAACTCTAGTTCTAGAAAAATAATCGATAATTTACACATGTTGGAGGAGGAAAACCATGCAAGCTTTTTTGACATTTAATATACAAACACCAGTTCCAGGCCTTAATATATATATATAATATATAATTTAAAATGTCTATTTTTCAAGTTATTCTCATGAATAATTATGAAGAGGGCCATGTTTTCTGTTCATCAAAAAATAATTTTTTTCACATGTTAACTATAGAAAAGCTTAAAATAATATGTCTTTCTCTTTGAAAGAAAGTGTTCCAGATACTATTGCTGCATAAAAAACTCCCCCAAAATATACAAGTTTAAAACAACAACCATTTTAATATGCTTCTAGATTCTGTGGATCAGAAATTTGGATAGAGCACAAAAGAGATGTGTTGATTCCACTCCACAATGTCTGAGATCTCAGCTGGGAAAGCTCAAAAGCTGGGGGTGACTCATGGCTGGGGGCTGGAATGCTCCAGTGGCTGCTTCACTCTCATATCTTGGCTAAGGTGACGTGGACAGGAGGACTGCTGACCAGCGCACCTCTGTGCGGCTTCTCCACGAGGATCAGCATTCTCACAAGCACTGCAGCCTCAGGGCTCCCAACGCAAGTGTTCTAGGAGATGAGGTAGAAGAGTCACTTCCACCACACTTTATTGGCCAAAGCAGTCAAAAGCCCACCCAGATTCAAGGGCAGGGGAACACCACCTGTTGATGGAGAAGCAACAGGTCGCATAGTAGAAATGCATGTGAAATGGGAGTTATTGTTGCAGTCATTTTTGGAAAAATACATTCTGCCATAAGAAGGGACAAAAAATACCAAAGTGGTTCAGAATGTACATTATCCAAGACATGAGTTGACAAGTGTAGGGAAAAACTTAACTGGAATAAGCTCCTCAATGGGGTAGGTGTACATTTTACCAAGGATACAGGTAACGACAATGGTAATAATGATAATAACCAAATCTTACAGTGCTCACTATGTGCCCCACACTGTTCCAAGTCATTTACCTCCATTCACTCAGTTTATCCTCAGTGGAAACTGGGATAAAGGAAGGTTAAGCAACCAGCCCAAAGTTACAAAGCTAGAAAGCAGTGAAACCAGGCTTCAAGCCTGGGCAATTGGGCTCAACTTGCTGTGTGTTTTACCTACTCCACTACATTGCCTCTCTAGTCCAGTGAAGAAATAGGTAAAGTATTACATAATGGAAAGCAAACTGTAAAGCGACATTTATTTCCAGACCACACTGGGGAATGGGGACTGATCTTTATTGATTGCCCACCACATGCCAGGTATCACTCATCACACGTTACCTCTCTTAATTCCCACAATAACACTGTGAGGTAGGTATTATTATTGCCATTTTACAGAAGGGACAATTGAGGTTCATAAGTGTTAAGTAGCTTGCCCAAAGTCACAGAGCTGGCAAATGGAGGCCCTGAGGTCCAAGGCCACATCCATCTGACCTTCATTTACCCACTCTGTCCATCTTTCCACAGCTACTACAGTCTTCCTCCTTGCAAGAGTTATTGTGTCAGGGTCCATTTGAATCCCAGCTGAGATAATTCACTATGGAATCTTTTGCATCTTGATAGCATGGCCTTTTGGGGACATAACTGGATGATTCAGAGCAGCTAAAATCCCTTGGTTTGATTATGGAGCTTTGGGGACTCATATTGTAACATTTGTGTTTGTCTTTGTAAATTCCTGCTGGACGTGAACTATGACTTTTATCTTAGGTAATAAGCCTGAATTCAGGAAGCATTTTTTTTTCTCTTTCTAAGAATGTGACTTATTGAATACCTGACATTTTCAAGAATTTATCCTTTGCCCTATCAGACAATTAAATAAGCCAGTAACTACTCCGAAAAGGTCTGTGCTTTGCTTGGTCTTCAGCTCTAATTTGATAGGCACTCAACCATAACATTATGATTATGAAGCACTTAGGCAGGACTGTGCATCTGCAAGAAGCTATCTAAATATTTTCTGATCTTCTGCTTCTCCATCTAAGTCTCTAATCCCAGCTGTGCTGGGTCCCTAACTGATTCTCAGAAACTTCCTTGAACTACTATGGAAGAAAGAGGCAATTTGATTTGGGAATCCAAAGATATTTGTATCCTCTTCTTTATTCCATTAATGTGACTGACAGCTTCAGCTCTTGTGCCAGATAGCTCTCTTTCAACTTGCTTCCTGTGCTGACAACTGATATTTTAACTTGCTCATGACCTGTGGATTCAGGGGGTTATACTGCCTGCCGTTTTCTTCAACAACAAAAATGGCACCAAATATATCATTGCTTAAAGTCTGACACTGTGCTTTCCAGAGCTAAGACTTAGTAGACTTTCCTAGACTTTGTCCATAAAGCAAGTTGAGGGTTTTCAGTTATTTATACTCTTATCAAGATATAATGACATTCCTTGGAATCACATCTGTTCCTAATGGGATAGAATTTAAACTATTGACAGGAGATCAGATGGAGTCACAAAGGTGTTAGACAGCTACAGAATCCACCAACATAATATTCAGGCCTCAGTACAAACAGGAAGCTAGTGAGTGAATGATATCTCTTATCAGGATATAAAAGCCATTTGGATGTGTTTACCTTGTTCACTTTCTAGCACAAAAGCTCATTGACAAGGAGCCAAGCCCTTTTCATCTTAGCGTATGTTCAGTGCCTAGTACATAGTAAGTTTTAATAGATGTCTGTTGACTTGTTCAGAATTGTCTCAGAAACTTGCTCAAAGGACTTTATTTAAACATGGAATCCATTGTCAGAGAAATTCAAGGAAGAAAGGCCTGAATTTTTTATGTGTGTCTGAAACTCCCCAACTCTCCTGCCCAATGCTCTCCATTTGAAATCATATACAGCATTCAATGTGTATTATGCTGTAGCTGCGATTTACTCATTGTCCTACTGGGAACATTACTCATAACTCACCTAATCTCTTTGAGGCTCCAGAGCTGTTCACAGGGCCTAGCACATGTAGTGGACACAGTATAATTTGCTGAGTGATTGCAATGACTGAACCATCCATCTTATTAGGAAAAGCTTTTCTATTAAGTTCCATTTTGGTCACAGAAGTTACTCATCAAATCCCATTCTGGATGAAACTGCTGTTCTTTGCAAATACTTAAGATATGCATGCTTTGGTGCTTGTCTTCAATTTTCTTCAGAGAGGACTGGGGGGCGGGGGTGTGGAGTCCATCCCTTTCTGTTTTTTTGAGGCATTACTAAATGCAATCTTCATCCAGATTAAAACTATGCACATAAAAAAACAGAATTATCTTAATCTCATTACAAGAAAAAGAAACACACTTAAGCTACTTGAAGTAAAGAGGAATTTATTATAAGGGTCTAAAGAAACCCTGTGAATCTAATGATACAGCTGGGGACTTGTGGGAACTCGAATATCTTTGGGCAGATAATTTATCTTGGTCATCTTTTTCAGTTTATTGTCTTTATTTTTATTTATTTATTTTTTTTTAGAGACAGAGTCTTGCCTCCTGCCTCAGCCTCCCAGGTAGTATCTTTGCTTCTCAGCTCCATCTTCCCTGTGGAAACAAGTTTCTTCTGTAAGTCTTTTAGTCTTTTAAGATCTACTTCTCCACAACTTCAGCTGAATTTAACTTTGGAATGCTTTAAGCCAATTCTAATACTAATTCTATTTGACCTTATGGCTCTTAAGCATAAAATATAAATTGATTCAGTCTCTATGTTTCAATTTCCAAAAGTTTTGAAAGAGTTGACATATAATATGTATACTTGGCCACCCTGCTAGCATAAATTCCAGTTCCCATTGTCTGCCCTTGGAAGCACATGCTTCTGGCTTCTGGCTAGGGCTCTGCTTCCCAGCCTGTGGGAATGGCTACGTACAGACTGCAACCCTTTTATGAGAAATAAAGCTCTCCTTTCCAAAAGAAAAGAAAAGAAAAGAAAAGAAATCTGTTTTTGGAAAGAGATACTTTTGATTACATTAGTCATTGAGACTAATTAGAAAATTAGTCTCCTTCTTTGTAACTAAGACTACTTCATTTTTTATTGCTGAAATATATCTTTATCTCCAAATCTGCTATTTCTCGCCCAAAGAATTATCTTTAGAGGACAATTAGAGGATAATTTTGTGAACCCTGACCTTCAAGGTAGATCTTATGTTAGAAGGTAAACAACAAGGATAAAAGCTTTGAACATTTCTTGTTGCTTCTGGTGGTTTCATTTGTAATGACTATTTGGCCTCAATTAAAGTGAGGTTGGAGCATGTGGAAATCAAACTCTAGGGAAAAGATTGGAAAAGCTGAGGATACTTTTGAAGCTTGAGAAGATGAAAGATATTGTAAGTAGTCTCCAACCTTTCTTTGACAATTTACTCACTTAAAATATGCTTTCTTCAAAAATAATACATAAACTCATTGAAGAATTAACTTTGGAAAATATGGGTAATCTTACATCTTAAAGATTAAAATAAAGACTGACCAGAATGACTGTAAATTTGAACATTTAAAATTTTTTAAATGGTCTCATTTTAATTTAATTATATAAAATTGATAATGTTACTATCCTGTTACCAAATCTTTCTCAGTTCTACCCCAAATATACCATCTACACTAGACATGTTTACAGTGCCTGCTAGCCCACAACAGCTTCTAGTGAGGCAATCTCTAGTTGAGAGAAGAGAGAGAGAAAGAGAGCTCATACAAGAGCGCACCATTAGCAGCCATGGTTTCTACCACTCCTCACCACCACAGCTGATTGGACCCAGAGATACACCCCTGCCCAAGGCTGGCCTATAACCTCTGACCTGATGTTGAAAAAAATGTGTTGAGCCAATTAGATTCCTTCTTTCAGGAATGTGAACTAAGAAATTCCAAGAGAAGGAATTTAGGAAGCATTATTAGGAGCAGGAGCTGAAAAATTCAACATAGAGGGGTTTGGATGTCCAATGTGCTCTGCAAAAGACAAAGAAGGAAGAAAATATGCGTCAACAAAGGAAGCCCGCCTGTGTAGAGAGAAAAACAGTAACACATTAGAAATCAACCTTCTGAGAGTTGGACAGCCCACTGGTCCCTAGGGCTGCACCAGTTCCTATTTTAATCCAGGTGGAGACTTAACAGAAAAACCTCCCTTTCTTGAAGTATCATGAGCGGCTCTCCGTTTCTTATAATTTAAAAGACCTAACTTCAACACAACCTTGTCCAGAGTTCATATAAAAAGGCTACGGGCTGCCAACTTACATTAGGCAATGGAACTTGATAATTTGATATGCAGGTTACTAACATTGATCCTTTTAGTAATGAAATTTGGGCAAATTTGGAGTTAGCAGAAATCCAAAGCATTATTTTCATGTTGGCTTGCTTTCCTGGAGCAACAAGTTTGTATCTCTCCCTCATCCATGCTGATGTAGGCAAACTCAGCAGCTGGCTACGAACTTGGCTACAGAGGACATGCTCACCAACAAACCTGTCTTACTCTGAGATGACTGGACCCTTCATCCAGGGTCTCTTGAGAACAGACAGGGGAATGACTGAGATGCCTTCCCAGTTCCTGAACAAGCAACGTGGTTCCTTGGCAAGGCCATAAACTCTTGTCCTCAGTGTGAGAAATCAAAGGGGCACTGAAATTGAAGACAGTTTTAATCACCCTATGTCACTCTAGTAGCCAGGGCAAGGGTCATCTGGCAGGGAAGCTGGATGGGCCAGTCCCTCTGTCATAGTGAGGAAACTGAATGGCTCTTCCACTCTGAGTGCAGTGTGCGTGTGCATGTGTGTGGTGCTGAAGCAGCAGAGCAGGAAGTAGAGATTGATCCTTCGGTCACTGGCCTCCGCCAGGAGAGAAACAGCTCTTGTATGCTCAGGCACAGTGCTGGGTGCATCTGCTGGCCTCAAGAGCTTGCAGTTCTGGCCAGAGCGTTGACTAGCACAGGCTATGATTGCCCCTCACGGTACCTTGTGAATAAGCAACTCTGGCTCTGTGCTTTTGATCACTTTGGGGCAAGGAAGTACATCCAGTTAGTTAAATAGTCCCCGACGCTAGAAGTATGTATATAACAAAAACTGCTGACCATGATGGACATTTACAAGAACGTTCAGATAATATTGCCAATAGGTATAAAGGACAATTTAAAAAACGAATTAGGAAGCACTATAGGATATTGTTAAAAGGCATGGATTCTAGAACCAGATATTTCGGGTATGGAGCCCCGTGCTACCATTTAATAACTGTATAATCTTGAGTGAGGCACTTAAACTCTCTATGCTTCATTTTCTTCATCTATATAATGAAGATGATATATTAATAGTACCTTCCTCATCCAGTTATTGTGAGGATTAAATGCATTATCTGTGTAAAGTCTGTACAATGGAGCCTGGCACACAATGAACATTCGGTCAATGTTCCTGATGTTCTCGCCCACCACACTTCAAGGCACAGGGAGCTGAAGGCTTGTCGAAGGCCATATGGTGATCAGCTGCAAAGTTGGAACACAAGTTCCTATTTGACACTGGTTCTTTTTAAATGCTCTACAATAAAACCAAGTCTTGCCTTTCTCATGCCTCTGTGAAGGAAATATAATGTTATTCAGACTTTATCCTCAATTACAGGTACAGAAAACTAAAGAATGAAAAGTGAAATTTTACACTAAAGGTGATGTCCCTCTCTGATTTGCTTGTTTTTTTTTTTTTTTTTGGTCACTGTGCTGTTGTGACTCTGTTGTCATTCTTTCTGCAATAACATGTCATTCTCCCTCAGTAATATGCAGGAGTAGAGTCCCTTGGCAGCCCTCCAGGCAGCAAATACCCTTCAGATGCTCCAGAGCATGCTATCAAAATAATCCCAGGGCTCAGCACCGGGCTGGGCACATAGTAGACATTCACTGAGTCATTATTTTAAATGCACAAATATCAATTTTGCTCCTGCCTTTTTGATCTCTTTACCTCCTTCCTCCAAATCTTCAACAAGACCTCTCTTCTTCAAATTCTAATTATTCACCCTTATTTCAGTCCTTCATTATCTGATCTTTCACCATTCTTTACTGACTTTCGTTAATGCACCTTCTTCTCCTGTGCTCTTCCTACCCATTTTTCTCCCACATATAGTACTAAATATAACTCTACACATTAACATTTTGTTTATGCTCACATTCTCCCACTTTTTCTCCATTGGAATTACAGTTGTAGTAGAAACTTTGGAGGTGTTTTTCTAGCCCACATCCTGTCTTCTCTAAAAATTGCCTCCATGGCAGCTATGTTTGAACTTCATGACTCTGTTTGACCTTTAACCCTGGCTGATAGGACCAGGACTGGTCACCTGGCCCAAGCTAGGCCAATCAAATACTTTCCTCCTAGAATCTGGAATTAGAATTGGGAAGGGCTAAGAAGTTTTTGTTCCATGAGCTAAGGACATGTAGCCTTGGGAGCTATAAGGTGGCCATCCTCTGTCAGGTGAGCAAAGAAACAGACAAAGATGACTGCAAAGAGAGAAGATAAGAGTGAACACACAGAGAAGAGAAAAAAACAAAAAAGAAAGAAAGAGAATTCATGCAGTCAGTCCCAGAGGAAAACAAAGATTAGCTGCCTTAGTGCCTGGTCAGATTTTCCATTTTCTGGTTCTATCCCTGATGAGGCCCAATGCACTTCCTGTCTTTGTTTTCCGTAAAATACCTACATAACCTTGTTATAAATTCCCCATCTTTATTTAAGATAAGTTAAACTAGGGTTCTGATATTTGTAACCAAAAACCCCTCAATAAGACTATATTAAACAGAAGAACAGTGTAGTTCATCTTATTTAAACTATCACTGGGTTATAAATCACCCCAAACGTTAGTATATTAAAACAACCATTCTGCAGAGCAACAAATAGTGCTGAGCTTAGCTGGGTTCTGCTGGTCTTGTCTGGGATAGTTCATGCAGTGGTAGTCATTTGACAGTCCTAGACGGCCCCACTCGCATGGCCGGCAGCTGGTACTGGCTATTGACTGGATGCCTCAGTTCTCTTCTCGTGGCCGTTTGTCCTTCAGTAAGGGAGGATGGGCTTCTCCGGATGGTAGGGGAGCATTCCAAGAGGGCAAGTCCCAGTATGCAAGTGCTTAATACAATAGCCACTGATCACATGTGGCTACTGAGCACTTGAAATGTAGCTACTGTGACTAAAGAACTGAATTTTTAATTTTATTTAAGTTTAATTCATTTCAATTTAAACAGACACATGAGGATAGTGGCTATCATATATAGTGTTGCTAAATAGTCCTAACAAAAGGGAATCATTGACGGAATGGTATAAAAGCAAGACAATATTATGTACTGCATACAATAGACACATCTTAATATAAAGGCACAGATAGGTTGAAAAAGAGATAAACTGTGCAAACAGTAAACATAAGAAAGTTGGAGAGACCACCTTAATGTCAGGTAAAATAGACTTGAAAACAAACAGTTCTTCAATCTCAGTGTTCTTTATGAGAGATCAAAATAGGATAGAGATTAAAATAATGATAAAAAGGACAATTCATCAGGAAGATAGAATAGTTACAAATGCATATGCACCTAATAACAGAATATGTGAAGAAAAACTTGTCAAAATTAAAAGAAAATTGTCTATACAATTCTACAATTATAGTAGATTTTAATACTACTCTCTCAGCAATTGAGAACAACTTGAAAAACATTAATAAGAACAACACTATCAATCACCCAAATCTAACTGACATTTATAGAACACTATACCCAATAACTTCAGAATACACATTCTTTCCAAGTGTATGTGATACATTCTCCAAGACAGAACATATGCAGGGCCATAAAACAAGTCTCAATATATTTAGAAGGACCAAAATATTACAAAATGTTTTCTCAAACTGCAACAGAATTAAATTAGATTATCAGTAAATATTGAGGAAACACCCAAATACTTGAAAAATAAAAAGCAATTTCTAAATGACTCATGGGTCAAAGACAAAATCACAAGGGAAATTAGGAAATATTTTAAACTGAATGACAACAAAAATATAATATATCAGAATCTGGGTTGTGCAGCTAAAGCGGTGCCTTGAGAGAAACTTACATCTTTCAATGTTTATATTAGAAAAAAAATCTAAAATCAGTGACCTAAAGTTCTGTTCTAAACTAGACTGGACACTAGAAAATAAAAAAAGAACAAAGTAAATACAAAGTAAGTAGAAGGAAAGACATGATACAGAAAAGAGTAGAAATCAATGAGGTGGAAAATCAATAGACAGTAGAGAAAAATAACAAAGCGAAAAGTAGGTTCACTGAAAAGATCGGAGTAAAATTGATAATCCCCTATCTAGACTTATCAAGAAAAAAAGAGAGAGCACAAACCGCCAGTATCAGAAATGAAAGGGGGGTTATCACTGTAGGCGCTATAGACATTAAAAGGATAATAAGAGAATATATGAATAACATCATGTCAACAAATGTAATAACTCTGATGAAATGAACAATTAAAAAATTGACTTGAGAAGAAATAGAAAATCTGAGTGTTCTATCTCAAACAAAAACTATCGAATTTGTTATCAAAAACCTTCTCCAAAAGACAAGTTCACTGGTTGCATCAGTGAATTCTATCAAATTCCATTCCATCAGATGATTAGGGAAGAAATAGCACCAATTTTACACCACCTTTTTCAAAAAATAGAGCTGGGATCACTGACCAATCTGTATATTAGACCAACATAACCTAATTAAAAGCCTGATAGAGACATTCCCAAAAGGAAATTACAGACCAATATCCCTTATGAATATAGTTGAAAAGATCCTCAATAGAATATGAGCAGATTACATTCAACAGTATATAAAAACAATAATTTTTTATGACTAAATGAGGCATATCCCATACATATGACATCAATTTAACATTTGAAAAATCAATCAATGTAATTAAGCATATTAACAGAATAAAAAAGGAAAACCATATGATTTCATCTCAATAGATGCAGAAAAGGCATTTGACAAAATTCAATACCATACCTATTAATTAATTTTTTAAAAAACCCCTCTCAACAAACCAAGAATGGTAGGGAACTTCCTCAAACTGATTAAGGGCATCTACAAAAACCTTCACCTAATATCCTACTTAGTGGTGAAAAATTCAATTGTATCCTCTTGAGATCAGGAACAAGGCAATAATGCTTGTTTTCACCAGTTCTGTTCTACATTTTTCGGGATGTCATGGCCATTTCAGTAAGGCAAGAAAAAGAAATAAAAGGCATAAAGATCAGAAAGGAAGCAGGAAAATTGTCCCAATGGCAGTTGATACTGTTTACATAGAAAATCCAGAGAATGTATAAAACAACTATTAAAATAGATAAATAAATATAGCAAGTTCACAGGATACAACATAATACATAAAAATCAGTTCCATTATTATATATTAGCAGATTAAAAATATCCTATTAACACTTGTGCTAAAAAAAAAGACCCAAACAATAACTAGAAATAAATTTCTAAAAAATCTAAGTAACTGAAAACTACCAAACGTTGCTGACAGAAATAGACTTCAATAAATAGAAAAAAAAACCCATATTTATAGATTGCAAAATTTAATAGTTAAGTTGGCAAATCTTTCCAACTTGAACTATAGATTTAACATGATACCAATCAATATTTCAGAAAGATTTGTAGAAATTAACAAGCTGATTCTAATATTTATACAGAAATACAGTGGATCTAAAATAACCAAAGAAATTTTTAAAAAGGAGAACAAAATTAGAGAATTTATCTTACTTGATTTTAAGACTTACTATCAAACTACCTTAATCAAGACAGTTTGGTATTGGCAAAAAGACAGATATATAGATCAGTGGAAGAACAGACAGTACAGAAATGGACTCACAAATATATGGGTAATTGATTTTTTGAAAAAGATGCCAATTAAATGGGAAAAGAAAAGAATTTTCAAAAAAAAGAAGCCAGATCAACTGGACATAAATGAAAGGAATGAACACAATCCTCTCACACTATATATAAAAATTAACTTGAAGTGGATCATGGACACGAACGTGAAACCTAAAATTATAAAACTTCTAGATGAAAAACAAGGAGAAAATATCTGTGGTCTTTACATAGGCAAAAGTTTCCTAGATAGAATACAAAAAGTATGGACAATGAGGCTGAGTGCAGTGGCCCATGCCTGTATCCCAGCACTTTGGGAGGCCAAGGTTCCCGGGAGGATTGCTTGAACCTAGGAGTTTGAGACCAGCATGGGCAACATAGTGAGACCCAGTCTCTGTGAAAACAAGTATAAACAATGAAAGAAAACATTGATAAATTAGATTTCATCAAATACTAAAAATTTTTGCTTTTTAAAAAATGCACTATGAGAAAATGAAAATATAAGTTACAGACTGGGAAAAATATTCACCAAACATATATTAGAGAAAGGATTTGTATCCAGAATATATAAAGAATTCTTACAACTCAGAAATAAAAAGACATTAAAAACGGACAAAAGATTTACACAGTTATTTCTCCAAAGAGTGTACAGATGGAGAATGAAAAGATGTTCCATATTGTTAGTCATCAGGAAAATGCTGATTAAAACTACTATGAGATACTGCTATACACCCATTAGAGTGGATAATACTTTTCAAAAGCTTTACCATACCAAGTGTTGTTGGCAGGGACGTGGAACAACTGAAACTTCCAATCACTGCTGGCAACTGTTTGGCAGTTTTTTAAAAAACATATACCTACCATATGATCCAACCATTCCAATCCTGGGTATTTACCCAAAAGAAATAAAAATGTGTGTCCACTTAAAGACTTATGCACAAAGACTTGTATATGAATGTTCATATGTTCATAGCAGTTTTATTTGTAACAGCCAAAAACAAAAAGCAACACCAAAAAAGCCCCAACCCAGATATCCATCAACAAATGAATTGGTAGACAAATTATGGTATATTGGTGCAATGGGAAACTACTTGGTAATAAAAAGGAACAAACTATTGATACACACAACAATATGGATGCATTTCAAAATCATTATGTTGAGGAAAAGAATTCAGGAAAAAGGAGTATATATTGTTTGATTCAATTTTTATAAGATTCTCATAAATGAAAACTAATCTTTTGTGATAGAAATCATACGAGCATTTGCCTGGGGATGGGATGGAGGAAGAGAAAAGGAAATTTTTAGGAGTAATAGAAATGTTATTTTGATTGTGGTGCTAGTTTCACGTGTATGTGTGTGTGTGTATAAAAATGGATCAAATTGGATGCTTTGAGTATATGCAATTTAGTGTGCTTTAATTATACTTCAATAAAGTTTTTCAAAAAACTGTGGGCTTATATAAATTTTATTGAGGTTCACTGCATTCCCCAATATACATGTTCATAATTCATTCTGAGAGAGACTCTTCTGTGAGGCGTAAGAGAGGCTGCTGTAGGGACAGTCCTTAAGATTCTTAGAAGCCCTTTCTTCTAGCTGAGGGGTTTCACTAGGCACCACCTTAAGTCTTCTGGAGATCATATCAAAGAGTCTTATAGCCGAGTTGTTAACTGGACCTTTCTTCTGAAAATTCTCACTTTGAGAACTTTTTGCCAGCTGGAGATACTGGGGATAAGAAATAGTTTCATTTTCTAACCCAGCAAGTCCAGTGTCCTTTACATTTTCTCTAAATTTTGCTTACAAACAGAATAAGCCCTCTTTAGTGTATCTTTCTTCCTATAACTATTCACATGCAACTAGAAGAAGCCAAATGACACTTTCAACATTCTGCCTGGAAATTTCCTTGGTCAGATCCACAGAGTCATCAAGTGCATTTTTTATTAATATCTTCAAAGTTACCTTGGACAATAGTTTTGCAAATTGTTCCTGCTGCAACATAATGTGGTTTGTCCTTTTTCCATCCTCCAGGAGCAGTTTCCTCTGCTATTCCAGTCTCAACTGATAGCCTTTTCTGTCCTCTATCCCAAAGCCAAAGCCACAAGTTTTAGATTTTTATTTTGGTAGCACCCCAATTGTAGGTACCAATATCCTACCTCTCTCACACCTCATCCTTGAACTTTAAGCTTCAAGACTTACACTTTTGGAAAACTGTTGTCTTGTGAACAAGCCCAGCTAGCTTCCTTGAGGCTAAAACATTATGTGAAAAGAGAGACCACATTGGGGAAATTAAAAGGGGAGAGAGAGAGAGAAGGGGCGGGCAGCCCAGCTATCTGAGCTGTTCCAGCCAATCCAGCTGAGGCCCTCACTAACAATGTCAGCCTTCAGCTGACCAGCCTATGGACTACAGATTCATGAGTGAGCCAGCCAAAAGCACAAGGAACAGAAGAACCACTCAGCTGAGCTTAGCCCAAATTACCAACCCATTGACTCGAGGACAAATAAATGGTTTTTGTTTTAAGCTACTGAGCCTTGGGGTGTTTTGTTTTGCAGTAATAGATAATTGATACAATCATTATCCTTAAAATTTGCTTAATAAAATCTCTAATTGTGAATGAAAAATATGCTTAGAACTATAGACATTTCAACTTAATATCTATATGATTTTATTATAAAAAGATTATTACAAGATATTTCTCTATTGAATATGATGTATAGTACCAAATGTATGGCAAGACTGTGACAAAAACCAGAAAGATTATGAATTTTAAGATGCCTGGAGCAGGAGGGAGAGGGCAAAGATTCGATTTTTTAAGATTTTTTTAAACTGGTTTTTATCATCTGTTGGTATGAACATAGAAGACACAGTTAATAAAATAACATTTAATAAAATGTTCATCATTTCACAGACGAAATAAACTTGGTACTTTTCTCTTATAAATGAATATTTCTTTAACTGTTAAGTCCTGGAGCTCCGTGAAGAGCTATTACTTCCCTGTTGTATATTTGTGACTTGCTTTTGGTCAACAGCAGGTCTTTCTGGTATATTGACTTTAGTCAATCATAACACAAGAACTAAACACAACAAGAGGGGAAGACCTTGTATAATTGACCAATGACCAAACAAAGAGAGGTTAATAGGAACTTAAATTTACCAGCCAGGTGGATATTTTGTGAATCAACAGTTTTGATTTTGTGGGTCTTAAAGTGTTTAATTCTCCTGTTGCTATGATTAAGCGGCAACCTTGGTTCTAGTACTTTCAAAAGGAATTGAAAAAAGTCAATTTGTCTTATAATTTATCTTAGTGGAGCAATTCTAACTGCTACCTGTTATCTGGCCTGGTTCCTACTTTAATTGTTGACCGTGGGGGTCAGTTCCATCTGCACTGAGCTGTGTGTGTGAATGTGCCCTTGGGTTTTTCATGTGAACTAGCACGTGGTAATGGAGATTAGGTGGTAATGGAGATTAGGTGGCACTGCTTCATGTGTTGATTTTGCAGCTTAAAACACCCCATCACTTCACGTGTGCAATAATAATGGCTGAATTTAAAAGATTATGAAAATGTAAGAATAAAATGAGTGCATCCAGTATAATTTAAGGTTAAATGGACATTCGTAGGCTAGTTGAAGATGGTTGAAACTTTAGACTGCAGTTAGCTTCCTGATACAGCTGATCTTTTAGCATTGCCTCATAATGATACTACTGTATAGCACTTTACAGTTTAGAAAGCATTCGCATTTAGGTTTATTTCTTATTTCAATTATGAGGTTCTAGTTGCCACAACTGGTACATTTTGCGACAGGCAGGAAAGCTGCCGATTGTGTGTACTCTGTCCCACATGTCCCCATTCAGTAGCTTTGTATTCTCCCTTATTCTGGGATCCAAAATTCTTTACCTCCAAAGTTTGACCCTTGGGACTCCTGGTTTACTGCTGTCTCACTTGCAGCTGTATCACTTGTTGTATCTGTCTCCATGCCTTCAACATAATAGGCACTAAATAAATATTTATCACATTGGCTTATTATTACAGGAAGCTTTCAACACATATTTACAGGTATATTATTTAATATTTCCACATTCTCCCTCACACAATATTCTTCCTGTAGTTTTATTCAAAAATAATAATACTATACATGTATTAATACTTTGCAGTATACACGTTACCATCACATGTGTTATCTCATTTAATTTTCTCAGAAACCTTGTGGGATATATAGGCAGGAAATTATTATTCCTATTTGACAGATGTGATAACTGAGGCAAGTGTAAGAAGATTAAGTAATGTAGATCTGAGGTCTCTGACCCCTAAATCAGACCTCCATTCTAATAGAATGACTTTCTTGTGCCTCATGTTAACCCATTTCCTTGAGTCCCTGTCTCACCGGTGAATGAGAGTAGGGAGGGCCTCTTTCAGAACTATCTCCTTGTTAAAAATTCATTTCCTTGTTTGTAGTAATTCTGGCCTTGGGATAAGAATGTAAAAATGAATTCCTTTATTAAAAATAATTTAATATACAGCTTCTAAAATGTGTATTTTGATTTCAGCAAAGCATTTTACGGTCTCTTACAATATCTACATAGACAAAATTGTTAGGCGACTTTATTTTTTATTGTTTCAGCAACTATATCCAACTCTCCAGGGATTTCCAATAACAAAAAGAAACAAATCACATTTTCACATTATTACCCTGATCCTATCTATTTCTCCAACTTTACCTTATACCCCTTCCCTGCTCATTCAGTAAGCTCCGTAACATGGATTTCTCTCTGTTCCTAATAAATGCCAAGCTCATTCCCACCTGAGGGCATTGGCACTTGCCATACCTTCTGTATGAAATATCACTGTTCCCCCAGATCTTGCACAGGTGACTCTGTCTTACCATTCAGTCATCTGCTGAAAGGCCTCCTTGAAGAGGCCTTTCTTAGTCTCCATGTTAAGTGAAAAAAAGCTAGGTATAGAGCAGTGTAAATAGTATACTGTTGTTTCTATATATTTTCTTAAATATTATTTACACAAACACACACATACACAGAGAATATTGCTGGAAATATGCATAAGAAACTGTAACAGTGATTTCTACTAGGGAAAACTAACTGCAGGATGAAAGTGGGTTTAAGACATTTTTTACTCTTTGGTATTATTTGAATTACTTACTATCTGCATATATTACCTATTGAAATAGTTAAAACCTCTTTAAAAGAATGAGAAAAAATTCATTACATTGTCTGAAACTAACAAATTGGAAATAGAATAGGAATAAGTATTTGATATTTCACTTAGATTCAATAATTCAATTGTACAGGTCTTGGTGAGGTATAGTCTGCTTAAAAGCAATTCATCTGACAAAAATCTAAGATTTTACTGACTATGAGCGCAACCATTTAGCTGTTAAAAAAGTGAATGCATCCACCCAACAGCAGCAGAATACACATTCTTCTCAAGTGCACACAGAACATTCTCCAGGATAAATCACATGTTATGTCACAAAACAAATCTTAACAAATTTAAGAAGATTGAAATAATACCAAGTATCTTTTTGGAACACAATGGGATGGAACTGGAAATCAATAACAGAAAGCAAATTGGAAAATTCAAAAATACGTGGAAATTAAACGACATGCTCTTGAACAATCAATTGATCAAGAAGAAATCAAAAGGGAAATTAGAAAATATTTTGAGACAAAGAAAAAGGAAAACAAAACATAGCAAAACTTATCAGATTGAACAAATGTGGTACTAAGAGGGAAGTTTATAGCAATAAATGCCTAAATCAAGAAAGAAGAAAGATTCCAAATAAGCAACTTGACTCTATACTTCAAGGTACTAGAAAAATATTAATAACAAACAAAGCCCAAAGTTAGCAGGAGGAAGGAAATAATAAAATGAGAACAGAAATAAAACAGATAATAGAAAACAACAGAAAAATATTGACAAAACTAAGAGTTGATTTTTTGAAAAGATCAACAAAATTGACAAACTTTTAGCCAGAATAACTAAGAAAACAAGAGAGAAGTTTCAAATAAATAAAATCAGAAATGAAATAGGATACATTGCAACTGGTACCACAGAGATAAAAAGGATTATAAGAGACTACTATAAACAATTATACACTAACGAAGTGGATAATCTAGAAGAAACAGATAAATTCCTAGATGCATATAACCCATCAAGACTGAATCATGAAGAAACAGAAAATTTGAACAGAGCAATCACTGGTAAGGAGATTAAGTTGGTAATAAAAAACCTCCAAATGAAGAAAAATCTAGGACCAGATTGCTTCACAGGTGAATTCTACCAAACATTTAAAGAAGAATTAATACTAATTTTTCCCAAACACTCCCAAAAACCTGAAGAGAAGGGAACATTTACCAAACTCATTTTATGAGGCCAGCATTACCCAGATACCAATGCCAAAGAAAAACACATTTCAAGAAAACTACAGTCTAATATCCCTGGAAAATATGGATGCAAAAATCCTCAACAAAATACTAGCAAACAGAAGTCAACAGCATATTAAAAGTATTGTGCACCATGATTCAGTGGGATTTATTTATTCCTGAGATACAAAGAGGGTTCAACATATGAAAATCAATTAATGTGATAGCCTATATTACCAAAACAAAGAATAAAAACCACATGATCATCTTAATAGATGCAGAAAAAAATCTGAAAAAATTCAACACACTTTCATAATAAAAACATTAAACAAACTAGGAATAAAAGAAAACTACCTTAACATATCAAAGGCTGTATATGAAAAGCCCACAGCTAACATAATGCTCAATGGTGAAAAACTGAAATCTTTTCCTCTAAGGCCAGGAACAAGGCAAAGATGCCCACTCTCACTACTTCTATTTACCATCGTACTGGCAGTCGTAGCCAGAGCAATTAGACAAGAAAAAGAAATAAAAGGCATCTAAATTGGAGAGGAAGAAGTAAAATTATCTCTGTTCTCAGGTAACATGATCTTACACATAGCAAACCCTAAAGACCACAAAAAACCTGTTACCTCTACTAAATGAATTCAGTAAAGTTGCAGGATACAAAAATCAACATACAAAATTATTTGTATTTCTCTGTACTAACAACAAACAATCTGAAAAGGAAATTAAGAAAACAATCTCATTTACAATAGCATCAAAAAGAAGAAAATACTTAGGAATGCACTTAATTAAGGAGGTGAAAGACTTGCACACTGAAAACCATAAAACATTGCTGAAGGAAATTAAAGAAACACAAATAAATGAAGAACATTCCATGCTCATGGATTGGAAGACCTAATATTGTTAAAATGTACATACTAACCAAAGCTATAATTCACTGTAATCCCTATCAAAATCCTAATGGCATTTTTTTTTACAGAAATAGAAAAAAAAATCCTAAATTCTTATGCAACTACAGAGGACCTCAAATAGCCAAAACAATCATGACAAAGAAGAACAAAACTGGAGGCCTCATACTTCCTGACCTCAAAACATATTCAAAGCTATAGTAATCAAAACAGTATGGTATTGGCATAAAGACAGACATATAGACCTATGAAACAGAATAGAGACCCTAGAAACAAACCCATTCATATGTGGTCAACTACTCTTCAACATGGTGTCAAGAATACACAATAAGGAAAGGATAGTGTCTTCAACAAATAGTGTTGGGAAAACTGGATATCCATATACAAAAGAAAAGAACGAAACTGGAGTCATTTTATACCATATACAAAAATTAACTTAAGACGGATTAAAGACTTAAACATAAGACCTCAAACTGCAAGACTCTGAATAGAAAACTTAGAGAAAAGTCTTCATGACATTGGTCTTGGCAATGATTTCTTGGATATGACACGCAAAGCACAGGCAACAGAAGCAAAACTAGCCAAATGGGACTACATAAAACTAAAAAGCTCTGTACAACAAAGGAAGCAAGTGACAGAGAGAAAAGGCAACATAACGGATGGGAGAAAATATTTATAAGCCACACATATAATAAAGGGTTAATACTCATATAAGGCACTCCTACAATTCAATAGCAAAACAAGCAAAAATACAAATAACTTCATAAAAAATGGGCAAAGGATTTAAATAAACACTTCACCAAAGAAAACTTAAAAACCACCAACAGATATACCAAAAGATATTCAATATTTCTCATCATCAGGGAAATGCAAGTCAAAATCACAATGAGATATTACTTCACACCTGTTAGGATAGCCATGATAACAAAACAAAGCAAAACAAAACAAAAGAGAAAACAACAAGTGTTGAGAAGGATGTGGAGAAACTGGACCCCCTGCGCACTGTTGATGGGAATATAAAATGGTGCAGCTGCTATGGAAAATGATATGAAGTTTCCTCCAAAAATTAAAAATAGAACTAATGTATGATCCAGCAATCCCTCTTCTTGGTATTTATTCAAAAGAATTTAAATAAGGATCTCAAAGAGAGGTTCGTACTATTATGTTCATTGTAGCATTATTTACAATAGTCAATCTAAATGTCCATTAACTGATGAATGGATAAAGATAATGTGGTATATTCATACAATGAAATATTATTCAGCCATAAACAAGAAGGAAATCCTCTCATATGCTCCATGGCTTGAGCCCATTATGCTATGTAAAATAAGCTAGTCACAGAAGGACAAACACTGCGTGATTCCTTCACTTATATGAGGTATCTGTTATAAAATAATCAAACTCATCAAAGCAGAAAGTAGAATGTTAGTTCCCAGGGGCTGAGGGGAGGGGGAAATGCTGAGCTGCTGTTCAATTGGTATAAAGATTCAGTCATGCAAAGTTAAAAAGTTCTAGAGATTCTCTGTAGAACAATGTGCTTATGATTAGCAAGACTGCACCACACACTTAAAAATTTGTGAAGAGGATAGATCTCATGATCTCACGTTATGTATTTTTTACCACAACAAAAAAAGTCAATGCACCTCACAATAGCAATCACAGAAATGCAAATAAAAAATTTTCACCTGTCAAATTAGTAAAGACTTTAAAATGCTAGTGAGAGTTCCCTGAGGCAGCCTCTCATTTACTGCTAGTTACAGCATAAATTGGCAAGCACAACCGTTTTGAAAAATGCTTTAGAAAAAGGCATCAAAGGTCTTAAAAATGTTTATACCCCTTGATGCAATAATTTTACTTGTAGAAGTCTGTTTTCATGAAGTAATAACAATATAAATATGTTTATTTATGAGAGCAAAATGTAGAAATCTTCCAACTATTTCATAAGAAGGGAATGCTTAATAAATGTTGATACTTATGATGAAACAAAAATGCTTGTGAAGTTTTAGTTATAAGAGAAAACTGCTCTCGATATAGTATTAAGTGTAAAAAGGCAGGATAACAAACTTTACAAAGGGTGATTACATATAGTATTACCACCATGTCAATAAAATTAAAAATAAAAAAAGAAGGAAATATACAAAAACGATAAATAGGGTTGTTCTTGGGCAATGAGACTATGGACAATGTAAAACAAGATTTTTAAAAAATCCTTTTTCCGCATGTTTTCCAGATTTTTACAAAGAGCTCACGTTACTCTCTCAATTAGAAAACAAACAACAAAAAGAGATGATTTAAAAATCAAATGTAATCTAAGATTCCGTGAAAAAATATATTGTGTCCTGATCAGTTTGTCCAAACATACATTTTTGAAAGTGTGTACTTGCTCTTTATTCTTTGCAAACATACACATGTGTAGGATGTAGAGTGATCAAAAATTAGACTCTTTATTCTAGAAATACTGGAAGGTATTTGATTGATTTTATTTAAGGTATGCTTAAAACAAATATAAACTTTTTCTCTAAATCTTTTGATTCTAACATAAAAGAGGTAGACACAACAGGGGGAGAAATCCGGAGAAAACTTTACATTATTCGTTTGTATAGTAAACATATGGTCTCTGGTAGCCCAAGAGATAGCATCAACTCCCTCTGGAATACTATGGGTGGGTCATCCTCTTCAGGACAGTGGTCTAGGGGGCACATAAATGGAATGGTGAGCAGGGAGGGCACAGAAGGGTCTGCCCTGGCAATCAAGGCAGCCAAACCCACCCAGGCTTTCAGTGGGTTGGCAGATGGCATAGCCAGATTGTCCCACCAGCCTGGAGCTACTAACTAAAACAATTACATTCCAGAGGGGATAAATTTATGCTACAATCAGATTCTTAATATTAGCCGGGGATGGTGGGGGTCATTTTCTAATTCATTTAAGTTGTGAGCAGGTAACTCTGATAAGGGATGGGCATGGAAAGGATGGAATTGGCTTCTTTAGGAACACACGCCACTGCCAACTTTCTGAGAAAATCAAGTAGTATTAACCCCCTCCCCGCAAGCCTCACCATTTGATTTCACCTCAGAAGTGTTCTTTTTACCTTTATTCATATTTTTTTCCCTTGAAATCAGAGAAAGCAAATTTGGGGACCTTGGGGCACAGTCTAGAAAATAGACATGGTTTTCATAGGCTCATGCTGTATTTAAAGAAAATTAAAAAGCTTGAATGAACTACCAACAGTGAAAAATTGAGAGATTTGGCATAATCAGGATTTGAGGCTTTTAAAAAAATTAAATCTAGCAAGAATGAGTTGTCATTGACACGTGGCAACAATCAGCTAGAGATGAGTGGCAGATGCCCCTTTACATGGCACCCGCCCACCAATGTGCCACAGTCCCCACTCAGCCCATTTGCTCATTTGGATTTCCATGCTTGGCCTCTGTGTGTATTCCCAACTCTGATTAATAGAATTGCTCTTACCAGTCAGAAGCTTTCAGGGCTCACAGTGATTCACAGAACTGATCTACTAGCCTTGAGCTGCCTAGCATAAAAAGCCTCCATTGACACAAAAACTCATTCAAAGCAACACTTCCTGTAAGTGACTCTGATAAAGACAGACCTGATTAAGCACTATAAACATGCTCAAAGATGCGCTGGGAGAGTAGAAAGAGAGAGATCCCCCTCTGGAAGTCAGGAGTGCCATCGACACATAGCTAGAATGGAAGGCCTTGGAAGATTAGGATATCCTATGGGAAACTCTCAGCCTAGTGTTTAGAACTTAGTAGGAGGTTAATAAATATTTGTTTCCATCTTCCTAAGAGCAGATGCAGAGCACAGCAAGGAGGAAATGGAGCCAGAACAGTGTAATGCAATGCACAAAAGCACAGCATGCCAAGAGAGAAAGGGGAAGGAGGTAATTGTAGCCTAGAGAGCAGAACAGCAAGAGAATAGGCCTACAGAAGTCAGGGAGGCTTGCACAACTGCACCACAATTCTGATGGATCTTTGAGAGACACACATCCATGTGGTAAGTAGGGGCATATAGTAGATGAAGACATTAATCAAGCAGAAATTCAGAAGGAGATTCACACTGACACTTGTGAGGAGAAAGAATTCAACTCTTTAATGGATTGTTGGTTAAAACTATAACAAATTTTTCTTAACATATAAAAAATGCAAAGAATATTTAAAATATGCAGAATAGCTATATCAGTTGAAATATAGAATTTCTATAATTAGCTGAAATAAATTAACTGTTTAATAAAATTTATTTTGGGCTTAGCGAAGGTGTGGCTTTAGTTACTTTGGAATAATTTATTTCTAAAGCCTTAATTTAAAAAAGAATCGGTTACTAACTTAAGTGAAATTACGGGAAGCATCATGTCACTCGAGTAATAACCCGTCAGAGAATGTTACATAAAGAGTGCTGAACAGTGGAATGGGAGGCTACAGATGCAATTATTTTTTTTCTAGCCCTTTACTTCGGGCCATAGCTAACCAGTCGCTATTTATACATAGGGTAGCTTTTGCAGTATTTATTTCTTTAAATATTTAACAGTTTTGACAGGCGGTGACTGGTAATAATATGTAGAGTTTCTAGCATGTTATGAGTGCTTAATAAATGTTAAACAATAAAATCGTGTATGATGAAAACCAGCAGTCAGTAAAACTATTATGGTCTACAATATTTTAAAACCATAGTAGTAACTATTTCAAAAAATATAAAAAACATAATGTATTGGTTAAATCATGATATTAATAATAAAGGAACAGTTATATTCACTAAAAAATCCACCCAGGTAATTTCCTCTTAAATTCCTTAGGGATTGAAAGAAGGCACAGGGAAAGTGGATAGAGTATGGATTAAAAAACAACTTTAAAAAATACTTTTCAAAAGCCATGTGAAGTTCTGCTGATGACAAAGCGGAGTAGCAACGTCCTGTACCATGGGTGCTCTACGCGCCTTCAAAACTCCCTCCACTCCAGCACCAATGAGCGAAGCCCTCCAATTTTCTAAACACCTCCCAGCTTTGACGGACTTGGTTTTGGACGAGGAGGCATCCAGGTGTATGTGCGCGACACCTCCAGACGTATACCAGGACCTACTGTTGGCGACAAGGCGCTCTTATAGCCAGAGAGGACGTTATTTCTACCTACGCAAACCCAGGAAAACGTAGGCTGGGCTTGGGAGCCTCGGCCGCTGCGCTTCCTGAATCTCCCGCGCAGCCTTCAGCGGCCAAAACACTCGGCGGCCAGGGCTGAGGACCCCGCGCTCCAAGTTTGGGGAAGGAAGCAAGAAAAAAAATAGAGCTGCTCCTTTAAGAACTTCCTTTCCCTTTTACTCTATGTTTACATAACACAGGGGCCGATCCACCGCCCCGCCCGAGGGGACCCGAGTGGGCGCGAGCGGCCCCACGCGCCAGGGAGGGGGCGCCCCGCGAGCCGGGGGCGGGCGGCGCTCTCCGCGGGGGGCGGGACGGCTCCCACCTGCCTCCGCGCCGGCGGGCGGCCCC
>NW_012154507.1:2167655-2261274 GCF_000956105.1 Propithecus coquereli | reverse complement strand
GCTCCCTCCCGCCCTCCCTCCCGCGGGGCTCCGGCGGCGGCGGCAGTGGCGGCGGCGGCGCTCGGCGCGGGCAGGTCCTCCTGCTGCCCCGTCCCATTTGTTGCCGGGTCTGGCTCGGGGCGGCCGCGACGCGCGGAGCTCCGGAGAGCCAGGCGGGGCAGTCCCGCAGCCACGACGGAGCAACCGCGGGACTGGCCGCCCCGCGCCCCCTTCGCCGCGGTGCCCTTCCCCGGCGCGCTCACTCCCTTCTCGGGATGGGATTGTAGCGGCGGCGCGGATTCGGCGGGGATCACGGCGGAGGCGGCGGCGGCAGCCGAGCGGGGCTCCATGTTTTCCCCCGGCCAGGAGGAACACTGCGCCCCCAATAAGGAGCCGGTGAAATACGGGGAGCTGGTGGTACTGGGGTGAGTGCCGCGATCTCTGGCCCCGGCAGCGGGGCGGTTGGCGGGCGTCCGCATCCTTGAGCGGGGCCGGCGGGGGCGGCTTGGGCGAGCGCTGGGGACTGCCGGCCGCGGGGGCCGTTGCTCCCCATCAGCGCGCGCTCGGGGCGTTGCGGCTGGCGCCAGACTGCGCTCTCCGCGCGGAGGACTCGGCCGAGGAAGTGGCGGCGGGGACTCTGGCGAACCCGCGGGGCGCAGCGCTCGGGCACTGGGTCCGTACCGCGGGGGGCAGGAGCTCGACTTCCCGCGCCGGGTCCGGACGGCGCCCAGGCCGGGGAGGGCGGGCAGGACCCCGGGGTGAGGCGCCGCCGTAACAGGCACCTCGCGAGGTGGCTTCCCGAAGCCAGAGACTGGCCGACCCCCGGGCGCACCCCGACCCCCGGAGACCCCGGGCCCGGGCCCCAGAACTCCGAGCGCGGCGCTGCGGGCTCGGGCTGCCGCCGGCCGTGCAATCCACCGACTGCGCTTCGCATACTGTTGCGATGACCGCCGCGGGCAGCCGCAGCCGGAGGGCAGTGAACTGTCTGTGACCCAGGCGGGCTGGCCGGCCCTTAGCTTCTCCCGGCCGGGAGCGTCCTGGAGGGGAGGGGCAGGGATGCGGCTGCGCTGGGCCTGGCACCCGGGCGCAGGCCGCAGCCCCTCGGTCCCTCGGTCCTCGGCCGCGCAGATGTCCCCCGGGTGGCGGGGTGTTCGCCAGCCTCGCCCGCCTCGGCTCCCTCTCCGCTGGTGAAAACCACATTTTGAAGATAGTAATTATCTACAATCGTTAAACGGGAGCAATTAGAGACTTCATCTACTTCCTGAGTTTCCTTGTGACATTTCTATTGTTTACCCTTAATAAGCCGGGAGAGAGGCTTCGCGGGATTAGAGCAGGATAAAGTGGGCAGTGAAAGGGGAGTGGAAGGGGGAGGGGGAAAGTGCAGGAAACTGGGGGAAGGAGCAAGTTGGGTTTGGTGTTGGAGGAGAAAGGATTATTTTTTTCCTTTGGACGTGTCGCTCCTGGGAACCCGCGCTTTTGTCCTTCTGTGTTGAAAGACCTGTATTCAGAACATCGTTGGTGCTGATAGGTGGGCTTAGCACACACAGGAGGAGTCACGAGTATGGAAGGACTCGGGGAACTTTGACAAATGTGTTTCGATAGCTGAGTACCTTGAAGTAAGTGCCGACTTAAAAATAATCTTAAAGAGAGTTTTTTAAGAGAAGCTTTTAGACACAGTATAACTCAAAGTTTCCTAGTCTTCCTCACCTTGTTGCTAGTGTGTTAAGTAGGATAGTATTGGAAATCTCCTCACTTATTTTGAAGCTGTTTGCAGACAAGCGTTTGTCTCACCTGCATCTTAATTGCAGTTAAAAGACAAATGTCAGGGTTCTCTAGAAGGAGGGAAGAATGACAGGAAAAAAGCCACAGTTTATTTAGTCTGTCTTATGTAGCTTCAGCCCAACCTCATTTTGTGGAGTCTGGTTTTGTTTGTGTGGCTGGCTTCAAAGTGTGTTTAACGCTGTGAGCTTGACACGGAACTGTAACTTATGCCAGAAGTTTATCTCATTATTTCCTTTTCAGGAAATCATTGTTGAGATGTTTCAGAAAAGCAGTGCGTGAGTGGGCCTGGAGAGGTTTTGTGTTCATAGCTGGAAGTGCAGGGCATTCCAAAGCCACGGAAAGGATTTATACCCTGGATTGTCCTAGTATCATGGGCTTACTTCTCAGGAGGCTGTGGAAATGCATTGCCAATTGGCATGTGCTCTGCCCTTGGTAATGACATAGTTGGCACTTACCTAATATTTTGAGCCAGACACTCAGCAGTTATTCGTGCACCCACTATGTGCCAGCACTGTTTAGGCATTGGGGATCCAGCAGAGAACAAGGACCTTTCATTTCCATGTGGAGTGACATGCATACACAGAATTGTGTAAACAAATGGATAATAAATGACAATTTCAGGTGTTGCCAAGTTCTAAACAGAAGTTGCTAAACTTAAAGAATGACTGCTTTAGGTGGGTATTGCTTTCCTCAGCTAAAATGTCAGGGAAGTTAAGTTCTCCCTGAAGAAGTGAAATGTGAGCAGAGGATGCTAGTCTGGATTTTGAATACTTGAATTGTAGTATTTTTCTTTTTTTGAGAGTAGGTTTTTGACTTTAGCAGTGTTGAACACATTGGAAGTGCAGTGAAATAGTAGGTATATTTTTAAAGAAATCCTTTTTAATTCATTTCCCACTCTTAGAACTTGAGACAGTGCCTTCCCTCTTAAAAGAATAACATTCAAATAAAAATTAATATCAGCTTTGCATGTCTGGTCCTCTGGGACATAAATATTGGTAAATAGGGAATTTATAGTACATTTTCTTATTGATGAAATTATTCTTGAGGTCTAAAAATGCCCAGTGTTTCATACTGATAGAAGCTTTTGCTTGTAAAATATAATGCTTTTTTTAAAAGTTGTTGTGTGACTCCTTTTTGTTCTGTTTTGAATTTCATGATAAAACATTACTAGGAAATCCTGGAGAGCAGACTGAAGAGCTGATAGATGTCTATATTCATGTACGAAATACTTCTACGTCTTTTCTTTTGTTACACAGTATTATTAAGAGAATGCCACATAATTAGGATTTTAGTGGGCTCATCACTTTCTGGGCAGATTGGTGGAATTTAATTATTTCGCGATTCCAACCAGTTATCGTATCATAGCCACAACTCTTTGCTGTGCCAAAGATAGAAAAAATGACAGGTCTAGCTATCAGGTCTTTTTTTGCTATTAATTTTAAACTTGGCTAACATTTTAAAGTTGGGGAAGTTGCTCAGGGTTTGAGAGGCAGTTCAGTGTAGTGGGAAGAGCATGAATTTTATACTTAGGGGACCTGGATTTAAGTCCTGCTCTTTTGTCTACTGGCTTTGTGATTTTGGCTGTGTTCTTCCTCCTCTTCCAGTTTCTTTAGCAATAACAAAATATGATTAGATTAGGTAATCTTCAAGGGCCCTTCCTTGTCTGTGCTCTGTAATTCTGTTCATTGACACAAATGTGGAAAACATATGGTTAAGTAACATATTTTAAGTACCCTGATATTTGTTGATATCGTGTATTCTTAAAGCGATGGTGCTAAAATTCAAACAGGAACACATCCTGTGTTTTAATAGCAGAAAAGACCAATGCTATGATTGCTTTTTATGAAGTAGATATGCACAAAACAGACTTTTAAAGTTGTAATGGTATACATATATTTGACTCATTGGTGTTAGGATGTATGTACATGAGAGTATTCAAATTGGGTAAAACTTTCTGTTCCAAGTTTAAGAAAGGTCATTGCCTTTCTTATTTTGAAATTAAGCTAATTAGGCTAAAATAACCAGCATAAGAAGGAGATAGTCTGATGATTTAGGACTGTGAGGGGCCTAAGAGGACCGGGTACATGTCCCCCCCGTGGATTTTATCCATGAAGAAGTGGAGGCTCCTGGAAGGAAGGAGATGTGTTCAAGTTCATGGTTGATTTGGGCTGAGCTGTGTCATTCTATTCTGGGTTCACTGTTTCCTCACTTTAGGGCAGATCCAGCAGTGCTGTCTGTTCCTCAAAGCACCCTTTCTGGATTCATTTTGAAGCATGTGGCCCCCTTGCTGACTAAATGGCCCATCATGGTTTTTGGAGAGGTGTTGCTTTCTCTCAGTTCCTCTCACCTCACAGTTGAATGGATAATACATTTTGCAAGGCTTTATTTTTCATTTGATGCTTCGCAAAATCTGTTTTTATTGGCTCTCTTGAGCAAGGGTTCTCAACCTAGGTCCACAGATAGAATTCAGGAAGTTCTTGAACTTGGATATGGAAATAAAATACCCCTTTGTTTTCATGATACTCAAACTGAAAGTTAGCTTTTTACTCAATTATGCATGGAGGCAACAGAAAGACCGGCTAGATTTGTTATTTAATGCACTGATACAGAAGTACATGTATGATTGTATCCCAGTTTAAGCCTATTTTGATAATTAAGTATAACTAATTTTGTTTGTAATGCTTTGTATTTCATTTTATGTGTTTAAAAACATTTGTCTGAGAAGGGGTCAGTAGGCTTAACCAGACTGCCAAAGGGATTCTTGGCACAAAAACAGGTTAAGAATCTCTACAAATGAGGGCTTATAAATATGACTGAGAAATGAAGTATATTAGTGAAAACCGATAAAGCTCTACAAAAGGGGTTAGGTACCTGCCTTTTTTCACTTGGATGATGCAGCATTCTATTGGTTAAGACAAAGAGTACTATTGCTTGTAGAGTTTTTGGTCTTTGTTTTTTTTTTTTAAAGTGGCTTCCAATTTCTGTATTTTTTTTGGTGGTTGTTATTGTAACCTTGGCACTTTGCCTTGACTATCTCTCCCTTTGGTAGTAATAAGAAACCTTAAAATATACCCTAACACTTTTTTTTCTTGTCCTCCACTCTAATTTGGACCCAAAGACATCAAACACTAGTATCTTTTGTAGACTAAAAGGTCTTTGAACTTTTTTTTTATTTTATAAAATAAAATCTTTAGTGTCAGTCTGCATGTGGGGTGATCCGAAGAACTCAGATCTGTTTGTGTAGATGGAGTGTCTAATTCTGTAGGCTATTAAGGGTTATGATGTTACTGGCTTTGGGTTGCTATATTTTCCTTTACTAACTTTAGCCTTGTTTGGAGTATGTGGCTGTCTGTGTTACTTTGTGGTTTCTAGTCTGGCTTTCTGAGATTTATTTGTTTCTTTCTTTAACATACCAAGACTTGAAACCTTCATTAGGACTTTTCATTTTTGGTTGTATTTCATCATGTGATCAGTATTTAAGGATGCTTTGTATTATATAAACAAAAATAAAACTAGCTTGATTCAGGTTTTAGCAATTTTACCAGACATTTTATCCAAAAGATAAAGTATTTATACACAAAAGACCAAAAAAATAGCAGTTGCTGTATTCGAGGGAGACCAATATTGTCACATTGGACCACTGGTTTTATATCTGCTGTGCAGGGGGTGCAGTGTGGCCTCCCTGAAGTAAGTACGTGGGGCTTTTGGCTTTTGAATAGAGACAACAACAACTTGGTGGGCCTCACTGGTATGGGAGAAAAATAACCGTGAAAAGGAATTTCTAACGTCTTTCAATTAAATTAAAGGTTTCTCCTGGGCTGTGCAGAAATCTATTTTATAGAAAGAAAACTGGAGGTTAAAATAATTTAGTTATTGGTTCCTATCTGAGCTTATTGTTACCCTTTATCTTCTGGAAAATAAAATAATAAGCACAGAAAGTGCTTCATATTTCATAGCTTTGTCTAAATCATCTGTTTTTGATTGCTTTCTCAGCCACCTCATGTGTGATGATCAGTCTTAAGATACGTGGCCAGTAATTTATGACAAGTAATAAAGTGTGGACCTTTCAAATGATTCAGAGATGTCCTGTTAATAATGCCATTTTTCACCCACTTGCATTCTGATATTTTTTCTCAAGTGGGAGAGAAAGGGGTGGAGTTACATCAGGCAAGCCAGAAATTTATTCATTCAGCAAATATTTATTGGATGTCTACTCTTTCAGGCACAGGGAATACAGCTAGGATAAGGCAGACATGTTCCTTGCCCTGGTGAATCGCTATCTTATTCTTGCCACGGCCTCTTAGTGAACAACCATTACTGATATACAGTCCATTTATTCCCCAAATATTTGAGCATCTGCCACGTGTCAGATGCTGTGCACTGCACTAGGAACCCACAGGTGAACAAGACAGATGTGGTCTCTGCTGCCGCGAAGCTTGTAGCCTCGTCAGGAGATCAAAAGGCTGTAATGGCGGGTACATTAGCAGGGTCCCCTAACCCTGTGCCAGGATGAGAAGGGGATGGCCAGGACGGAGATGAGAGGGAAAGAGTGCCCTAGGAAGGAGTATACAGAGTATTCTGAGGCCCAGAGGTGAGCATGCATGGCTCCTTTGAGGAACAGAGAAAAGCCCCGCAGGGCTAGAAAAGAGTGGTTGCATGAAATAGGTGAGAGATGAGGTTAGGGGACAGATCATGAAGGGATTATAAATTATTGGGAGGGTTTTGGACTTTATCCTAAGGGCACAGGAGACTTGCAGGGTTTTCAGGTGTGGGATGGGAGTGGAGAAAGCCCTCTAGTGGAGATGGAAGAGAAACTGAGGCTGGAGCCCAGCAAGGCAAAGAGAGAATGAGATGTAAGCCAGGGGGCAGCTTTTTTGCTTCTACTTCCTGGTTCCTGTCCCTCTTGAGACCTAGTTGCATCCCTTCCCCTGAGTTCCATGTGATTGGCTGTTTATTCAGTGACTCAAAAAGTATTGACTGAGGACTGGCACCGCTCCCAGCCCAGAATACACCAGCGAACAAGACAGACAACTTCCTGGCCTACCCTCCCTCCGTGCCACCCCCGCCCCCTCGTGGAGCTTACCTTTTTGGTGGGAGAGAGGAGTCAGCAACAGGTAGATAAATAAATGGAATTTCAGAGAGTATTCTGGGAAAAATAAAGCAGGATAAGGGGGAAGAGAGTGATTGCGTGGGCGAGGAGGGGCGTTAGCAGGGCAAAGTGCTAGGGATGAGGTAGCGGGGCCCTTTTAGACAGAATAATCAGGAAAAGCTTTTCTGAGAAAATGATCCTGTGTCCTTTAAGAGCCTCCACCTTTTTCACTTTTTATTTACTTTTTTCTATTTAAGCCACCTAGTATACAAGCAGTTTACCAAAGAGAAAATAGAAGTATAAACAAAAATAAAGACAGATATTTAATGTCCCTAGACACAAATATGGTTCAAAGTCCACCGTGCTGCTTGCCACGTGCCCAGAGTGGTAATTGCATTCCATCAGAGTTCACTGAAACTCATCTTCCCTTGAAGTTTGCCTCTTAAGGGCGCAGACCCCCACTTCCACCCCCA
Source organism: Propithecus coquereli (assembly GCF_000956105.1). Lineage (NCBI taxonomy): Eukaryota > Metazoa > Chordata > Mammalia > Primates > Indriidae > Propithecus > Propithecus coquereli. The sequence goes on along the minus strand of NW_012154507.1, from coordinate 2,253,951 downwards.
CTGCACCCTCTTGGAGTACCGAGCACACCTTTCTGGTGCACAGTAGGCACTCACGGAGCATCTTGAAGGAATGAGTTTCTGGGACACACCCCGTGCCCCACTTGGCGTGAAGGTTTCGCCAGGGCTCAGCGAGCGTTTCTTGATGTGGAAGGAACACTCCGATTCTGTAGCACAGCTGCAGTTTTGTAAACAGTCTTACTAACCTTTAGGGCCCAAGTTAAAGGCTCCCTGAGAAATCAAGCATGTACTTTACTGACATCAGATATCCCAGTTTCAACTTTTGTTTATTTTTCTTTTTGTCAGTCACCTAGCAGTTGTGTTGTCACCTGCAGAAAGTCCTGCCTTGAAGGGAAGCAGGCCATCTGTTCTGATCCCACCAGCTGCTCTGCGCTGCATTGCAGTGTGCCACGGTGGCGGTGGCGTTGAAAGGCTGTGGTCGTTAATGCCTGTTAATGATGGTTGGAAATACTGTGGCATACAGGCTCTTGGATGACAGACCTAATAAATATGCATCAGGGGCATTTTCAGTGGCAGGTTTAAGGCTATTGCGAGTCATTCTTGATGGAGGTTTTCTTTCCAGCCGTCCACTCTCAAACACTTAACTCTGCTTATTCTCTGCTTTTCTGCTCATGCAGAATCTGTTCTCAGGATAAGAAATCATTATTTCAAGCTTTGTACTTCCATTCTAATTAGTACTGGTTTAACAGAATGCAACTAAAGCAGGCAGTTCTGTGTTTGGCTTCTAGGCTATTGATATAAAACGGCTGATTACTATTACTAAGGGCCTCAGAGGACCCCAGTGCCCCCCCTTCCCATCTCACGCTTCCTGCTCCCCTATTATAGAACACTCTAATTATAACCAGAACTCGTGACGGGTGTGCAATTAGGTTTTTCTGGAGTGATTGATTGATTGATTGATAACTTTGAGGAAAAGCCTTTTTTGCGAAGGGACCATAGACAAAGGAGTGTGCTTTCACACCAGATCCCAGAAAATTATTCTTTGTTGTAGTCCATAAGATTATGTTATGATTGGGGCACTTTTATTATACACTCTTGGTTAGAATTCAGGATGGAATCTGACAAAAACTAATATGAATTCATTGAGTTTTTGTAGAAATGGTTTTTGGTTTTTTTAGATTATTGATTACTGTGATGAACACAGTTTTGCCTTTTGGATGAGTTATTCCAAACATTAAGTACTGTATGGTTTGAAAATCTTAGCCAACAAAAATATTTTTGGAATAACTTTATCATATGTAAGTCATCTGTAAGTTTCTTTGCATTCTTTAATCTCCATAATCAATATCATCTCCTGAAATTCGTTGAGAGAATGTCAGTTGCAGAATAGCCCAGCTTACTGAGAATCATGCTTCTGGTAGACTCCCACATAAGCAGCTTTCACCCAGGACAACTAATGCATGACACAGGTTTTCAAGCTTTTAAAGGTCACCTGACATGAAATGATAGAACTAACAGACATTCAAGTAGAGGAGGTGGTCTGTACTGGCATCCTGTAGGTACAGGGCGACAAAAGGACCCAAAGAATGTTTCAGCACTGCAGCTGGGTGGTTAAAGGACAGGATGAAAAGCTCACTTAGATTGGCTGTACCTGTCTGTGACTGTCGGCAATAAAAAGACAGTATCGTTCCTGAAATACTGTACACGTCTCCTCCACACCGTGGAGAACAATTCCATGCCAGGTAAGAAGCAAGGAAACGCAGAAGATTGCTCTTGTGTGGTGCAGTTTGGGGTGGGCCAGTGTACTCCCTAAAGGGGGAGACAGAGTGTGACGGCAGCCACTGCTGCCAAGCACCTGCACAGTACTCAGTACTCAGAGAGAGCCACAGGTGTAGAGTCCACCAGTTACTGCCTCCAAATTGAGCGCTATCACTGTTAAAAAAAAAAAAAAGAAAGAAAGAAAGAAAAGTCTTCTAGTAGCTAAAGTAAATGTAACTTCTGAAATTTCCCCAAATTCTGTTTGGGGGATTTTAGCATTTTCCATTTCTAATGAGATGGACTGAGAAATGTAAAATCAAAATTTTTGCATTCGAAATTTAGCAATGAAGTGAAAAAAGAAATTTAAATGATTGAACTTCCAAGTGATGTGTTTTGTAAGTTTGTAGCTTTTATAATTGTAGTTTTTAAAGCTTAAAATTATACTAAGACTTCTGCGATACCATATATATGTATAGTACCTATGTAAATTTTATTGCATGTGTGTTCTACATTGATGTATTTAATTAAAAGTGGGATCCACTGTACTTCTAGAAATTAAGCACTGTATAAACATACACACTAAATATAAACCACTCAATTTGTGTCAGGTGATGCTGTCATTGTTGCTATTTGACAATGATGATTTCACATTAGAAGATTAGGGATGTGGAACCCACAAAAGGAAATGTCCTCCAGGGGTGTACATTCTAATGGTGAGGTGGATGACTTAGCAACGTACTGTTAATTAAGGTGTAGAGGAGGGGTGGCTGGAGGGAGCTGTTACCCTGGGGGCCCTGTGTGCCAGGGTCTTTTAGGTATTTTACATTATGGTTCCCAGGAATTCAATTTTATTATTTGAGCTATGAGACTTGAGCTTAGTGACTTGTCCAGACTCTCTCCCCTGGTTAGTGGCAGAGCCTGATCAGAAGCTCATCTGTGTGACTCTTCCCACCAGGGTGAAGGTGAGCAGCATGTGTATTGCTGAGAGATTGGGAGAAATTTTCTGGGGCAGGTCGCCTTTGAGCAGACTTCTGAAGCATGACCTGGATTTTTTAGAGCAGTGGCAACAAAGGCTGGAGATTTTGGAACTCTGAGGGATTTGGCTGGAGGCTGAAGTGCTTGGGGAAGGAGATGAAGGTAAGTCAGGTTGAAGTATTATCAGCTAGTCAGCAAATAACTTGCACTAGGGATATGGTGGGTAATGACAGGGCAGCCCGCTACCTTCATGGAGTTTATAGTCTAGCAGGAAAGAAGGACTTTAAACAAATTAAACCTGGCAAGGTGCTGCCAAGGAGAAGCACAGGGTTTTATGTGGCTGTATTATATGGGACAAAACTTGTTTTTGTGGGGAGGGAAGGATCCCATGTTAGTTGAGATGGCGAGTAGGAGTTAGCCTAGGGTTAGTAGGGAGAGAGCAGAGTGGAAAGGCACATTGAGAGGTTTTGAAGCTGAGAGACATTCAGTTGAGTTTGGAAGTTAAGGGACTGGATGACCAGTGTGATGAAAGAAACTTGGAAGGCAGGGCTGCCCTGTGAAGATTGAGGCCTCTGCGAATGGGAAGCCTTCTAACATTTCAAGGTGTTATTCCAGATTGTAGGTAGCAGGCACCAGTTAAGCTTTCTGAGTAGGGTAGTGGACTAATCCTTAGGACCTGGTCTTATTTGAAATGTCCAAATAGGCCTGTGTTTTCTCTTTTGTAGTTCATTTCCCTCCTACCTTTGTCTCTCTTCCCTTCCCAAGGGACAGTTGCTCATGATGGGTGTAGCCCACATCTGCGTGATGGTGATAGTGGCATAAAGTGATGATTTGGCCACTCAGTTTGTTTTGGAAACTCGTGCTGGAATTGATGAATGTTTCTGGGTTGGACCCTACCGGCAGAGCTGTTAGTGATCAGCTGCCCTCCAGAGCCTTGTGTTCCCTGAAGGCCCAAGTGCTGGGGTCCCGTGTGCATTGTCTGCAGGCCCTCCTCTCCCTGTGTCTGCAGCCAGTGAGGGTGCACAGCGGCTGGTGGCTCACCCATGGGAGCAGTGCCAGCTGCTCTTCCTGCGGGCTGTTATTTCAGTCTGGGGAGAGGGGCTTGTCCAGGGTCCTGGACGTCAGCTGCCTCTTGCTAACCTGTGGCAGCAATAGTGTGGGATGAGGGGACTGGCATTTCACCCACAGACCAGCCTCTCCACTGATGTAATTGATCCTGTTGCTGAAGAAAAGAGCGGAGCAAGTTTCTGTCCTTGCGGGGTTTGCGGCAGGCAGGCGGGTCTCAGACCACTTGCTGGGCTGCCCTGTGCGTGTGTCCTGCTTGGCCCTGGTCAGGACCTGCAGTTAAAACCTGTCATTAAAGAGGAAGTATCAGGATTGGAGCCTTTTTGTTTTGTTTTGTTTTGTTTCTGCAGAGTTGAGGAAATTCCGGCTAGACGGTTGCTCCTTAGAGGCCCGGTTCTTCCTTTCCTTGGGGGAGGTGCCCAGAGGGCTGGCTCATGGGTCAGGATGATATCTTTCCTCTGTTGGGGCTGACTCTTAGCCCTGTCCTGTGTAAAGTGCTGCTTGTGCATGGCCTCTTTAAATTCTGACCAAGGGTACCATCACTTATCATTTTATAGATGAGGAAACTGAGTCATGGTGCTTGACAAGCTTGTGCAGGGTCCATGTGACAGAGTTTTGATTCGAACCTAGGCCTTGATTCCAAGTTGTTCTTAAATCCTGCCCCTACTGTATGTGTTCAAATGCAGTTTTGTATGTTTTTATTTTTTAACCAAATCCTTGCCATACTGGATATTCCCATTGAACAGAGTGACACAAAACTGCACTCATTCAATGAAGTTACCGGTGAGGTTAAATGCTTTTTTCCTTATGCTTACAACTTACATTAACTTTTTTGGGAAGTTTCACACATACTTACTGTGCCCACTTATGTATTGTGCTCCTAGTGTGTTTTCAGAAAATTAAATACATAATTTATAGAAAATAAAAACAAATCCTCATCATATTTTCCTTCTCGTTTACCTGAATATATTATAATATATAAAATTGTATAATATATTGAATTAATGCTTCAAGGAAGACCTGCCTTCATCATCCAAAATAATTCAAAGTTCTTTTCTCTAGGTTTCTAGACAATCCATTGAGTTATTCTTCCTTCCTCCAGTAAAGCTCTCTAATCTCATTAGCTGTGATATGCACCCTGAAAATCTTTTTTTTCTTTTGCTGTTTTTGATGATAATTTAGACTAGCATTTGTATTTTGTTTATAGTTCGGAAAAGGGGCTTCAAGTACTTTTCCTCTCTAGTAGAGGTCTGTCTTTGCCTGGATGCTAATGATACTGCATGTTGATTTTTCCTTTCTTGTCTCTTGATCTTCCTGTTAGTATTGATTAAAGGAAAAGACCTTCGCAGCTTCTGTCTCCTCACTGGTAGTGTACTTGGTACAACTTGTTTTAGCAGGGGCACTAGTTTAGCTAATTCAAAAAGCATAGGCAGTCCAGGAAAAGTGCCTTTTTATTTGCTTTTTGTGAGTGTTAGCTTAGAGCAGATGCTGAGGCTTTGATGAAACTCAGTTGACTTCGTCCCTTCTGAGAGCTGCATACTTTATGCTGTGCAATCTCACCCTTCCTGTGAGGGCAGTTAAACCTTTTCGGTTACATATGTGGTGAGGTGCCCATGACCCATGGTTTCTGAAAAACATTCTGAGCAAACAGGCATCCCGAGATATCCGATGGTAAAATACCAAAGGACAAATATAGCATCTTGATTAGCAATATTAGATGTTATATGGGAGGGAAAAAGCAGAGACCTGGAAGCACTGCAGGGAACTAATTCAATCAGATTCTGATAATGTAATAAACTACACAGGGGTGAAACTTGAGTAGTTTACACACGCTAGAATGCCCTTCAATTGAATTAATTGTTTTACAATGGTTGTCTGCCTGTGCACTACTGTTTTAAATATCAAAAAAAAGTACAGCTCACGATTTCCCCACATGGGAGTGAAAAGACCCAAATCTTCATCACTTTAGTAATTTGTATCCCCTCCTTCCCACTCCCTAACCTCCCACCCAACCCATCCCATGACTATGAAAGCTCATGTTTTGGGTTTATTGGTTGGAAATTGTGTCTGGGAAAAATAAAGTATATAGACTTTGTGTTGTACGAACAATAAAACTGCTCCTCAGTTGTGCCAAGTACAGTGGAGAGTTGCTTCTCCCTTTGCAGGTAGTGAGGAGGTCTGAGCAGAGGGACTTGCCCTTCACTGAGTCCCCCTTGCTCCTGCACAGTTGACTGACTGTAGGAGGTAGTCAGAACTTCGGTCCCTTGCACAATGTGAGAGGCTTGTAAAGGGGCCCAAGCCCCTGCCACATGCCAGGTGCTCCATTACAACAGTGCTGGAGGTGGTGATGTCATGCCTGTTGAACAAATGAGGAAAGGCAGTGCCCGGAGTATCTCGTATGCAGCCGCATAATCAGTAAAGGATGTGAAGTTCAGGAATTTGAATCCAGGTCTCAGATTCTAAAGCTCATGCCTGTTGTACTTCTAGAGTCTGTGTGTATGTCTTATGCTTGTATCAGGGCTTTACAAGATGGGAGACATTGCGCTGCGGCCATATCCTCGTCAGTGGTAACTCTTGGTAAAGGTCAGAGGGTGTACCTTGGAATGTTTGACCTTAGAGTCTGAAGTTGTGATTGTAACAGTGGGAATGCTGGAGACTTCCCTGCTGGACCGGCTGATGGGGTGGACGGCTGTGCAGGCTGACAGCCCTGCGGGGGCTGCCCCCTGCCCCTTGCTTGGTGGTTCTGCCTGTTTACATTTCCCTTTATGTTCCTCTCCTCCAGGCCCACGGCAGGTCAGAGGATGCCTGCCCCTCTTTTTCCTGTTACCTCCATGCAGATCAAATTCAGACAATAGAGCTCAGCTTCCTCAGGAGAAGGGCTTTCTGTAGCCCTTTGAGCTTAGTTTAAGTGAATCTTTCTCTGATCTAATTGAGTCTTTTTATTTACTTGAACACTCGCCATGTGCCATGTTAGTTACCATAAATCACGCCCTCTTTGGTTTTGCTTGCGAAGTTATTTCACCTCAATTTCTCCTAGGTTAAGCCAGTCTTAAGTTATGTATCATAGATTCTTATAACTTTCAGTTGTTAACACTAATCATTTGGCTTTTTTCCACTGAAACATTTGTAAATGGAAATTTTTTTAAAGGCAGACCATTTATATTCAGGTAATGTGGTATTAATTTAAAAAGCTGTATACTAAAGACATATATAAAGCATATTAGTGAAAATTTTGGAAGAAATTGGAAGAAAATAAAATTGGAAGAGAAATGTCTAAGGTTTCTGTATATTGTAATGGAATGTGTAGAGAAGGGGAAACAGGGTTCTATTCACTTTGAGATCTTTAGAAGATGTCTGAAAGACCAGTAGGTATGTGAAGGGCATGGCTTCTGAAAGTAAGTCTCTTAGGTACTTAGAAGAAAGGACACTTTCAGGAACACTAAATTCTACACATGTATTGCCCACACAAGCAAGCTCGGGATAACTTATTTCCTGCCCTTGGAGTCTTACACCCCGTACCCCTGTTACATGTCCAAAGAACTTTCTTCATCTTCCGCGCTTTTGCACATGCAGTTCCCTCTGTCTGCTACATCCTGCTCACCTGTTAGGATTTGCTCAGGTGTCACTTCCAGCATGTTGCGCTTTCTGACTCCTCCTCCTCCTCTTTTTTCCAACCAGGAGCAAGATTTCTAGTAGGCTTCTGTGCCTAGTAAATGTCCCCTCCTTCCAGGGGCCCTTCAGGGGAGGGCTTGCGGCTCACTCAGCTGCACTCTCTCCCAGTATCTGTGCTGCTACGGAATGGATGAAAAAGTGCTACCCTGGAAATACAAGCATTATGGTAATAATAAGGATGGCTTCTACTTCCTTTTCTCTGCACCCTGCTCTAGTTGTTAAGAATGTATTATCTACTTTAAAGGAGGTATTTAGTTTATTTACATTTCTTTAATTGGCTTCCTAAAAGTATTCTGTTTGTGTCTTCCAAGGCATAAGGTAGATTGTGAACATCTTCAGCACATAAACACAATGGGTGCTGATTGACAATTGACTGGTCTTGAAATGAGATGATGGTGAATTTTAAATTTTCCTTCTAAACTTTAAGAAAGAGAAAGAGTTAAAGTGGACGAATATGGGGATGTGGCCTGAAGCTGACAGTTAATTTCAGCTTTTTGCTTTAAATTATCTTTCTTGGTGTATGTACTTTTAAAAATCTCCCAAGAAAAATCAACAAGCCCAGACATATTTTGATAGTGATAAATATTTTTATTCAGTATTAGTTGCTTTGGTTTCTTATCTTTTCACTCTGAATTCATAGGTAAGTATTCTTTCCATTATTTTTTCCTGATACTTATCATGTCTGGCTTTGCGTTTGTGTGCTTGCTGGGCTTATTTGTGTTTTCACTCTGCATCTTCTACTTTTTAGCTCCTTTCCTTTGAATTTTGTGCTCATAATGTATATACAATATTTGCTGTTCTGCCAATTTTGATGTATTCTTTTTTCATGTCCCTACAGACATACTTCTTGTTTGTTGACTTTTTCCCTCCATCATACTATGTTGAAGCAGAACAGCTGGGGTGCTCTGAAAGCCAACTTGAGTTTATTTTTTCCTTCTCTTGCCCTTTCCTTCTCTTTTCTCTTCTCTTAAATCATTATGAGGAACCAGAGATCTTGTCATTAAACTATTTCCTTTTGCTAGAGAGAGTTTTGTATAGCAGGGGAATATAAGCCATCTTCCATCTCTGTTTTTCTTTTATTCTGTCGCCCGCCCCCCCCAATCCAGTTTCCCATCCTGCCTTCAGTTTGTGGAATTCTCAAATGAATAATCATCTCCTGTCTCCATTCCTACTCTAGTTCTTGTAGGGACCATAATAGATAATGAAATTTCTAAAATTCAGGTTGTTCGTGGGATTTATAACAAATAAAAAGGGAAATGTGGCAATGTTAAAAAATTCTGTGTACACATTGGAGCAGTGTGGTGGCATAATTTATCTGAATTAAAGTCACTGGTCTCAATGGTGTCCTGCACCCAAAGCTGTATTCTGAGTGTGAGGCATCCACAGACACAGGTCTGGTTCTGTGAGCACGTGTGCTCCCTCATGGTGGGCCAGTGAGTAGAAGGGAACTGGTCTGCTGCTCCGTGTGTGCACACATCTTTGGGAGTGAGCTGCAGTCCGCATGATTTGTGAATTGTGGTTTTGTCAAGTGGCTTAATGAATTAGTTCATTTAGCTTTGATTGGATTATAAGAATATACTGTCTTATGGAAAATATCTGGCTGATTATTTTTTGCCTTGTAGATCTTCTTTCTGGTATGTAATTGGGCACATGTACTCAATAAAAAATGATTCAGAAATTGCAGATATTTTCCCAAAATGAGAAATAATGCTCAAGGATGGTAGCCCAGAGATTTTGGGGTAATGTTGTTGGTCAATAAGTTGGTTTATTACTGAAGATCTCTCTAAAGTGAAATGTCTTCAAGAGCTGACATTTTTAGCTTTCTGTTATATATAAATGCAGCAACACATGTTGACTGTTACTAAATTAAAAACGGCCTTTATTTTTCCGATAGGATATATTTCAAAATCTGGAACTCTTGTTTCTTCTGGAGCAAAAGTAACTGAGTAAAAAAAAAAGAGTAAGACTAACAGTATAATGTGCTGCATATTCTGCTCACTAAAAAAGTTTAACTGAGTAGTTAACCTTGGCTTTATGCAGTAAAGAGCTCAGATGACTGGAATGCTACAGGAGTCGCATGCTTGTGGATCATTGGAGTTTTAAGGTAACTGATGGTTAGGCAGAAATCTCTGTAGAGGACTCTTTAAAACAAAATTGCAGTTTATGATTCTGTTTTTTCAAATCCAACATATGGAGTCTACTTGTGTCTTTCTGTGATGTGTGAGGCTTCCTTGTTGATCCTTCTGAACATTTGAGGTCATTGAGTAACACTGTACATTCAAAAGAAGTAGAAACCTGGGACCCACGGGAATTCTCTGAAAATCCTATTCAAATATATTACTGCTATAACTGAAATTAAAAAAATAAAAATCAAGTGTTAAAGGTAATTTAGCTCTGTATAAAGGCAGATTGTAGGGAAGGCATTTCTGTTGGTCCAGGGTTCCTCTGGTTCACTTAGATTCTGCATATTTGAGTTTTTTCATTGTCTCCAAGGAGGCGTGGTGGAGTGTTGAGGTCCACAGTGTCCCTAGTCATGCCCAGAGGCTCTGGATTTAGATAGCGTGGCAACAAAATAAACATGTCCACTTGGCGCATCTGTACAGCATATAATTTAGAAACATCACTCCTAACTGCCAGATTATATTTTTAACCTTTTAAACTGGCATTTTTTGTAAATGCTTTGGGCTGTTGAAAATGAGATTATGTCAGGGTTTCAACTGAGAAGAATTGGGCCCAGAAAGCAAAGCTGGAGATGTCTTATGTGATGTATCACTCTCCAGAGCTGTTCAGTTAGAGGGATGTCTTTTGTTTAAATAAGAATAAAAATAATAATTGACTGCTTTAGCTCACTGACCTTGGTCATTGTTACATCCTCTGATGTAATTTATTAGTGTAATTTATTGAGTGCCAAGAGTTTTAATTGATGTATAAAGCACAGAATTTACGTGGGACTCCTGCCAGTGACCTCACTCTAAAGTTGAGTATGTGTCTTTCTTCTCCTCTTTCTTTTTCTTCTTCTTCCCTCCTGTTCCTCTCTCTTTCCTCCCTCTTCCTCCTACTCTTCTTCTCATGTGCACTCTGAGATCATTCCTTTCCAGGTAGACCTTGGCAGTCTGTGTTTGGCAGCTTCTTCCAGGAGTCTTATGTGGAGAAAAACCTACCGGTATAGAATTAGTCTGTGTTTCAGCTCCGCCTTGCAAAAAGCACTTTGCACTTTTTTGCCTGCTCGACAGTATCATGCCCAGCTGGTGTCTGGTCCTGCATTGACTGGACAGGTTTGGTTGGGCGAGTTTGTACCTCCCCAGTACAAATTCGTTTTGATTTACTTACTGCACAAGAGGTGACAGCATCAAGTTTACAGCCAGGAGTCAGAGATAGGGTTTGAACCTCTTTCAGAATGGGTTTTTATGTCTTACCATTAACGTCAGAAGCCCATCATAGGTAACTTTTTGTCCTTAGAAAAGAGACGTTGTTGAGTGTGCATGGTAAGATGATTTTCTCATGTGAAATTTGAGTCACTTGCTCAGTCATTGGAATGGGTAATAGAAAAAAAGAGCTTTTTGGACCATGTAACATGTAATTGTTCTGCTCCAGGATTAAAGTGGAGGAGAAGAGTGAAAACCTAAGCTAACTGGAGCTTAGTGGGTCATTGGGTCATGCTCTCTTGCCAGGACAGCAGACTTTTTTCCAGCTTGCCTTTAGGGTACCCTGACCCTGGTTCCTTGTCACCTCCAGAACATTGGTGATCTACATGTCTTAGGTTTGATTCTTCTGCTGGAGATTAGGCTCATGTGTGTACAAAGGAGCAATGTTAGAAAGGTGATTTTGTGCATGCTTTCCCCCCTTTTAGGGTATTTAGCAGTATAGTTAGTGCATGAAAAATGATCACTCACATTCATATGTGGGACTGTGTCATCAGTTGTTTAACAGGCATGATTGTGTGTGATCACATTTGAGCTTGATGGATTTAAGATCTTAAACTGTTCTGAGTTTAAGTTACCGATGTGTTTTAGGGAGTGAAAAACAGATTGATCTTTGCAGAAGAGTTCAGAAACCTTTAAGAGTGATGCTTAGATCATTCTCATAGAAATGTTATTTGATTCCAGATATTTCAATTTGAGCTGGGGGCAACGAGTTCGCCTGCTGTGGGCTGCAAGTTCCTTGTCTGATATCACTTCGTCACCTACAGAGTTACGGGAGGCTGCAGGATGCGTGCTTCCCTTGGCCAGCCTTGTGGCTGCGGCCTTTGCCCCTGTGAGAAGAGCCTGCTTTGTGTGCTCTCAAATATTCAGAGAGTAGGTCAGCTGGGCCTCGCGCCTTGCCTCTCCTGGCCCTCACTGCGCCAGCTCTGCTGACGCCTGCGTCTGTTAGGTGTTCACCAGAGCATTACAGTGCTCAGAAATTGCTTTCTCCAAGAAATGGCTGTTTTTGTCAAAAGTAGTCATTTTTCATGAGCAGGTAAAAGTAACTTCAGGAGTATGCTTGGAAAATTCTGCTAATATATGTATTTAGCAAAAAGTATTGCATCTCAAAACAGTGCATTTTTACATAGATTTTGGCATAAACTCCGTACATTTGGAAGTATAGTCCTCTTGTGGAATTAGCAAAGGCATTTTTTAGGATTTGAGCATTTCCTCCCCTTGGAATCCCCTGTAACTTTTTAATCAACTCAACATGCAGGTGGTTCTGTGTTTCTTTTTTTTCTTTCAAAAACTGAAAAGTATTTATAGATTATTCTGTTCTGTAGTAAAATGTCTTATTTGGCACACTTAGGAAAAAGTCAGGTCTTACTGTTAGCAACGTGTGAATAATGATAGAATGTTAAAATTTTGAAGATTTGATTCACCAAGTTCATCTTACCATTTATTCTGTTTTAGACTGGAATTGATTTGTGGCGTAACTAAAAGATATAGCGAGCAAATTGTTTTCGGTATACTGTCAGTCTAGTACTGTCTGTTGTTCATTCACTCAATTTGTTTGAAGTCTCAATAGTGTGATAATGGAAACACTCAGTTCATGTTGAAACAGTTATTTCTCCTGTGTTGTTGGTATGTTTGTTTTCTCAGGTACCTTTTTACAGCCTGTCTTTCCCTTCTTTCCTGCTGGCAAAGCTGGTGAACATGTGGGGAGGCAGTGGGGAAGAACGGGGGTTACGTGTGATTCAAGCTGGTCCAGCTGACAGGGAACTGGAGGGATTTTCAGAATTGCAGGGGCAGCTGGGCAGAGGGGACTCACTGGATAAGCTGCAGAATCCTTAATTATCTAACAGCGCGCCTGCTTCTCCCTTCTCCCTTTTCCCTTCTCCCTTCTCCCTTCTCCGACACCCTGAATGATGGGGCATTACATCCGCAATCAATCGTGCTCCTTGGTTTGGTGCTGGCTGGGAGTGGGCGTGGGGGAGGGAAGGAAGACACATGGGCCAGAGAGGGTGGAGGGGTGGGGAGAGGGTTGGGAGGAGAGAGACTTGGGGGCTGCTGAATAAATAGAGTGGGGTTGGAAAATGTTGCGGTTTCTTTGTACTTGGTAGTTTCATGATTTAGTTGTCTTAGACCAATTATGAAACTATGTGAAAATTGGTTGATCCGTGTTTCGTGTGCAATTATTTGCTTATTTTCTGAGCAGAGTACCTTGAAGCTTCTTGTTTAGAGCTATTAAAGTTCACTTCTTATTGAACTGACTTCTTTTCCCCCCGATTTGTTGCTTATCATTGTTTACCTTTCCTTTCCTCTTCTTTGGGTATATTTTTTTGGTTCATTTTTTTTTTTTTTTTTTTTTGGGACAGAGTCTCACTCTGTTGCCTGGAGTAGAGCGCGTGGCGTCAGCCTAGCTCACAGCAACCTCAAACTCCTGGGCTCGAGCAATCCTACGGCCTCAGCCTCCCGAGTAGCTGGGACTACAGACATGCGCCACCATGCCTGGCTAATTTTTCTATATAGATTTTTAGTTGTCCAAATAATTTCTTTCTATTTTTAGTAGAGACGAGGTCTCGCTCTTGCTCAGGCTGGTCTCGAACTCCTGACCTTGAGCGATCCACCCGCCTCGGCCTCCCAGAGTGCTAGGATTACAGGCGTGAGCCACCGCGCCCGGCCTCATTTTTTTAAATTCTAGGTTTACTTTTGAGTCAAGTGCCCTGAGGTTCCCTTTTTATGCTTACTGCCTTTTATGCTCCAGCTTGGCCCACCCCTCTTTCTTGTTTTCTCCTGTTGCAAATTTTTTTTTTTTTTTTAAAGTTAATTTTCTAAAGTTCTGGTAACTAGTGAGACTCTACTAGCATGGATGAAAAGCAGAAAAACTGGAGCCTGGAGAAGTCCTGACAATAATCACATCACACGCCGCTCCCATTCTGCAGGCTTTCTAGTTGGTAAAATTCGGCTCCTTTCTTTGAAAAGGACGGTCAAACCAACTCTTTCTAAAGGGAAGAGGTAGGATTTTAATATTTGAGGCTCGTCATTGATAGGGTATTTCTTTGCTGTGAACATTGGCTTTCATCAGCAATAAATGATTAATTCATTCCGAACACAGGCCTTTCCTCCTCCCCCCTTCCCTTTTTCTCCCTTGTTAACATCTAGCATGTATCTGAATGAAATGAAAATGCAGTGCTGCTGATTATGGCTAAGTCATGCCTCATGCCTCAAATATGCATATGTCAGAACTGGTGGTGCCTCAGTTGAGTACTCTTGCACCTGAAAGGTTTGTAATTTTACAGAACTGATGCATGCTTCCCATTACTGTGTTCAGGACTTGCATAGAATAGTTACTAACAACTTCCTCCCCTCAAAACACAAACAAAACCTTGCCCTAATTGTAGTTATTCATTTAAAATGAGTTAAAACTGTATCAGTGGTTGCTGTAAATGAAACCCCTTTTGAATATATTCTTGTTGGGCACAAATTAATATAATTTTTCAAAAGTCGTAAAAGCAACAATAAATACAATGATAATGTGGCCTTATATTTTATTTTGCCTTTACAGCCAGGTCTTAAAAGAATATTAAATTTAAGTAAACCTTTGAAAATGACTCCTACTTTGAAAAGAAGTTACTTTTGAAAGTTTCTAAGTCAAGACAGTTCCATTAAAGGGTTATGTGCAGATGGGATCATAAGCCTCTTTAAGAGGGTCTTTATCAACCTCTCTTTACGGAATAACAGCAGGGAAAGAGAATTTTGAAGGCTTAAAATTATTTTTAGTTTTTATCTTTATACCAGGGACTCAGTAGTGTTTTCAGTCTGAAATTTTGATTTAACCACAAAGGAAAAATTGATGATGCAAGAAACTAGTGCCGATGGGATCTAGGGGACAAGTGGGGGGTTGGCCTCCCATCATGGGAGCATTGCAGTTCATCAGAGGCACAGGAGGGAAGGCCGGGAGGGTGGGACAGATGTGTCGAGCTGGCAGGTTTGCTGGCCAGAGCATGTGAACACTGACGCAGCAGCTGAGCGTTTATTTCTACCCTCTTTCCCCTGGTACTTTGTTACTTAGTGGTCCTGTCAGCTGAGGAGAGCATTAGTTCATTAATGTGAGAGTGATTGTTCTGTCTGGTTTGGTTAGAACCCCAAGGCTGGTGGCAAGGCTTGGGCCATCAGGCAGGGATGGCAGTTGTGTAGTACTGAACTCTTTCCTGCTAAGTCTGGGTTTCCCTTGGATGAGATGACAGTATAATTTTAATTGACTTAACACAAAGTGATCATTTGCTTCCTAATGAAAATGTTTACCGTCTTCTGTCTACTACGTGTATGGAGCAGGGAAAATTAAATGTAGGAGGACCAGAGTCTGTGTGTGTGTGTGTGTGTGTGTGTGTGTGTGTGTGTGTGTGTGTGCCGCGTGCCCTCAGGCACTCTTGCTCAGGACGGGAATCTGAGGGCTAGGAGACTGGCTGGCTTGTGAAAAGCCAGGTAGGCAAATAAATACCCTTTCTTCTTTTGTCTGTCAGGAACTTTCTGAGGCAGAGTTTACCTCACAGTTTTCAGGAGATAATTTGTTTCATGGGCCGTATTCCTGGATTTGAAGTTTCTCATTACAGGGAAAACGCTTTTCAGTGTTGCACAAAGGCATTGGCAAGGCTTAAACGTAAGGGTATGGTGTGCGGTTGTTAGTACAGCGTCGGTGTAGTCGGATCCTTTCCAGTTCTGGAGAGCTCTTTGATGAGCAGTGATCTCTGATTTACTGTGACTTGAAGCGCCCGTCCCCTCTGAAATGAGACGTAGCTGTGGGCTCCTGAGCAGACTTCGCATCATGACGCTGGTCTCTGCTTTACCTTTTAAATTTTGCTCACCCGCTAAAATTAAAACAAACTGAAGTTTTCAAGTAAATAGACAACAAATATGTTGCCTATTTATAAATCTGTGGTGCAAAATTAGGACTTGCTACTTTGTGAATGCTGTTATATCGGGGGGTTGGGGTGTGGTCCCACCCACTGTCTAAGAATATGGGAAGCTCATGAGAGGAAACCCCACTTAACCATTATGCTCCCATTTACTAGTCATGTGTCCATGGATGCCTTACAGTAGGTAAATTTCCAGAAACTTTTAGGAATTTAATGTTCAGAATTGATAGCTTTCTCAGTTAACTCAGCTTCTTAGCTGAGAGGTATTAAACTTAAGAAACTTTTGGAATACGTTTCATGTAGAGCCGTTTCTTCCCAAATATGAAAATTAAATCATTTGCTGTTCTTTGGTTTTTCTGAATGCTATTATTAGAAGAAAGGATTACAGTAGGAAACTTCAAGGTTACTAGAAATCTGCAGGTACAGCAATGGCAAATTGAGATACCTCCTAATTTCTTTTTACAAATAATTGCCTTTTCCTAACTTCATTTTTGAAGTTGTGGAAAATACAAAATGTAAAAACGGGGAAATAAGAAACTCAGAGCCCCATCACTTGGAGGGGACAAATGCTGCACAGGCAGTATTCCCTGACCTGTCCAGTTCCTTCCTGCTCTGCAGTGCCTACCAACACAGCGGCTCAGACGGTCCCTTTAGTGATATGCATCAGATCGGGTCACTTGCCTGTGTAGACCATTCAGGGCTTCCAAGGCCCTGTTAATCTGGCATATGCTCTGTGTTCTCTTCTCTCCCACCCCTCAGTCTCCATCACAGCATCCTGTATCCCTTATAGACTGTATCCTACTTTGTGTTTATATTTGCTTACTTGTGATTTATCTCTTGTACTGGAGTGCGAGCTCCATGAGCGTGTGGACCATGTCACAGTAGTATCCCTAGAACCTGGCAAGTGCCTGGCATATTGTAGGGGCTTATTGGAAGTTTATTAAACAGTGAATGAACAGAGGAATCTTTAAGACCCTTCTCTTTGCATGCACATTTACACATAATTACATATACACAAGTCCTCTACAAAATTCTCAGTTTGATCCCTCCCCTCAACCGGGCATCAGTATAGTTCTTTTTCATTTTAAATGAAGAGGATGGGGCTATGGCATACTTTTTAAAAAAAGCACTAAAGATTGCTATTTATAATTTTATTTTTAATAAAAATGGGAGTGCATAGTCTTCCTGTTTTAAATGAAAAAGATCCAGACTACTGCACTATTTTTAAAACTTTAAAAAAATCATAGGGCCAGATTTAGATCTCTTTTGAACTGCAGGGTGTTTTTCTTCTTTTTCTTTTAAGATAATTTTAATCTTACATAAAATTTGTACAAATAGTACAAAGAGTTCATGTGTACCCTTCACCCTGCTGCTTCTAACATTATCAACTTTCATAACAAGGAACAATTATCAAACCAGGAAATTAGCACTGGTACAATCTTAGTACCGAAACTGCAGATGTTACGTGAATTTCACCAGTTTTTCCCCTAATTCCTGTTTTTTGTGCTCTATGATCCAGTGCAGCATCTCACATTGCATTAGTTGTCATGGCTCCTCAGTCCCCTCCGCTCTGTGGTAGTTCCTCAACCTTTCATGACCCCGACTCTTTCATTGAGTATTGGCCAGTTATTTTGTAGACTGTCTCTCAGTATGGGTTGGTCTAACAGTGTATTCTCATGATTAAACTGAGGCTAACTAGTTTTGTCAAAAAGTCCACAGAAGTAATGTATTCTTAGTGTATGGCATCAGGAGTACACGATAATGAAATGTCTTACCTTGATGACTTAGCTAAGGTGATGTCTGCTTAATTACTCCTCAGTAAAATTATTGTTTTTCCTTTGTAATTGATAAATGTCTTGGGGGAGACATTTTGAGACTAATTTTCATGTTTCCCCTTAAATTTCCCTCCTCTGATTTTAGCATCGATTAGTAGACCTTGCCCTCAACAGCTATTTCTATGATGTTTGCCTAATGGTGATTTTGTATTTCCTTCATTCCTTTCACATTTATTCATTGGAATTTTTCTGTAAGGAAGATCTATCCCTTTTCCATTTAGATATTCAATTTTTAATATCAAAATGAAGTTGTGGACATTTATTCTGTGGTTGTAATCCAGAAGTATTATTTTATTTTATTTTTTTGTTTTTTGCTCAGATTGTTCCATCTTTGGTCACTGGGAGCTCCTGGAGGTTGGCTCCTGTGTCCTTTTGACATGTCCCATCTCTGTCGAGCACTTCCTTGATTTTTGGCACCACATGATGTTTCAGACTTGTCTTGTATTTTCCCTGCCCTCGCCCTAGAGTCAGCCACTTTTCCAAGGATTCTTGGTGCCTTTAATTGGAGGATGATACTTAGAAAGCAGGATTTGAGTGTTAAGTGAACTCATTGCTACTTACTGGGTTATTGTTGCTCCTAGGCCCTCTCAATAGACAGAGCTAAGAAGAACATGCATATATACTAGCCTGTGCTTGCATACACATCTATATTTATTTCTATATCTATTTGTATAAATATATGTGTGTGTGTGTGTGTGTGTGTGTGTGTGTGTGTATATATATTTAAAGACCATTAATTGGTACTCATACCTCTGATTCCCATCCAGCACCCTGAGGTTCATTCTAGCCTTTCCTCTTTCCTCATTTGTAACTTCTTTCTTAGGCAGTGAGAAACCTGATTCTCATTACTACAGTGTATTTACTTATTTGTTCAGTCCTGTTGTATCATTGAGATTGAACCAGAGAATCAGCAGTAGTAGGAGATATGTTAAAAGATCTATTGCGGGAAATTGGCTTTTGTGATCTTGAGGCTGGCTGGGTGAGTCTGGAATCGGTAGAGTAGGCTGCCGGGAAAGACAGACTGGAACTCTTGGCCAAAGCTGCTGTCCACAGGTGGAAGTTCTTCTTCAGGGAAGCTGCAGTTCTGCTTTTAGGGCTTTTCAATTGATTGAATCAGGCCCAGTGGATTATCTAGGATAATCTCTTTTACACAAAGATAACTGATTATGGACTTTAATCACATCTACAAAATACCTTTATGGCAGCACCTAGATTAATATATGACTGAATAACTGGGGACTATAGTCTGGCCGGATTTGACACATGAAGCTGACCATCACACCTAGTATATGCATAATGTAGTTACAGAACTGCTAATATTATAGACATAATTTTAAAATTTTTCAAAATTGTAAAGAATTGTAAAATTTATAGACATAATGAATAAGGAATAACACTTGTCAAAATCTCTAATTATGCCTTTTATTTATAATCTTGTTTATTGTTTGTCAGTCTTTCCCTGTATCCCCAACACTTAGGATCGTGCCTGGTACATGACTAGCTATTGAATGGATAAAAAGAGTAAGGCCTTTCATACTAGTATTTCTTTAGTATTGATTTTCCCCTTTGCCAGTGTTTCTATTATGAGAGGAGAGTGAAGTAGAAGACCCAGTTTGGAAGGTGTTAGAAAGAGATCAAAAGGTTGGTGTCAGGTTAAGTCCTGGGTTCTAGGGAAATGTTTCATAAATGTTCTCTGCGCTGAAGGACAGATCTGTTCCTTTCACAGAGTGCCTGCTTCCCGTCCCCCTCCCCACTCCTTCCTTCCGTCCTTCCGTAAGTTCTGCTTGGTTAATTATTGTACTTTTGAGAAAAGGAAAACTCCACATAGTTTAAAGCTTCAAAATAAATTAGTTGAGGGCATTAGCATTATCAGACAGTAGCAGTTCATGTTTTTGTTGTTTTGGAGTAGCAGGATAATGCAAACTGTGATTTATTTAACCGTATTTTATGAAGGCTTCTCCTATGTCATACATTTGGGCTTTAGAGAGGAAAAGATATGGGCTCTGTTATTAAAGGGCATATATTCTAGTGTACTGTTTCTCTAATGTGAGTAATATATGGTTCTGTTTCAAAGAAAAAAAAATTATCTGGAATCCCCAGTGTTGACTTACATTACTTTTGTTATAATGTTCCTTAGGTATGTAGAAACCTGTAACTAGGAATGAACACCTTATGCTTATATTTATCTTACAACTATAAGCCAAAGCCAGTACGTAACACAATATAAAACGACAAAGTCATTGAAACCCAAATTTACTGTATTAATTTAATGTGACAGGATATTGTTTTACTAATGCAAAAGCACTACTTGTAATACAAAATATTGCATAGACTCATACAGGCAGAGGTTTTTGAGTTCAGCCTGTCTCTCTTGCCATGGGATGACTCAGTCTTCCCAGTTCTGTGTTGGAACTGCTGAAGTCCTGGTTCTTGTGGAGTGGAGTGTGATGTCATTTGGTCTTCTCTTGCCCCAAGTGTATCATCTGTGTAGTAGGTCTGCCTCTATTGATTTCTTGTTGGTGTCACACAATGAAAGTGGTAATAGTTTGCCCCATCCTGACTCTAAATGCAATACAAACTGGGACATTGAAAAAGAAGATTAAAGAATATGCTTCTTGACTTACTGCTGACACCCAAGAATATGTCCATTGATTTCCCCTTGTGGGAGGGTTCATACGTACTCTTACCATGTGATGTACTCATTGCTATATTGAAGGTGTGTACAAGGTGCAGTGTGATGGTGGGAGAGAGTGTCAGCATTTAAGTTGAAACTTAACGGACGGGAAGGAATTTGCCAGGCTGATACGCAGGAGAGGGTGTTTCTGGCAGAACTAACAGCGCATACGTGGTCATGGGGCTTGGAGGTGTGGGTGGTTCAGTACTGGTATGTACTGCAAATGAACTTTTGGAGTTGAGTGTAGCCTTCTAGCACAGTCCTTATTGTGGAATTCTTACATTTACCTTCTGAGAGGTAACTTATGCTTGTGTTATAACACTATAAGATTAAGGTCTTCATTCATTTTTCTGGTTTTATTTTCCTTTTTCCAGCTTTATTGAGGTATTCTTTATATGCCATGCTATTTACCTATTTCAGTATATAGTTCAGTGGCTTTGTAAATCTATATATTTATTTATAAATTCATCACACAGTCCAGTTTTGGAATGCTTTCATCACCTCACAGCATTCCTTCCTGCCCGTTTGTAGTTATTTCTTGTGCCTATCCCAGGTCTAGGCAACCACTGGTCTGTTCTCTGTCCCTATAATTTTTCCTTTTCTAGAAATTCTATATAAATAGGATCATGCAGCATGTAGCCTTTTGTGTCTGACTTCTTTTATTTAACATAAGTTTTCCAATAGACATCCATGTTGTAGCACGTATCAGTACTTCTTTTTATGACCAAGTGAAAGTGGATGCTCTTTTGTATGTACCACATTTTGTTTATCCATGATCAGTTGATGGACTCTTGGATGATTTTCAAGTTTTGGTTATTACACATAATACTGTTTAAGACATTTGCAAGTCTTTGTGTGAATGTATGTTTTAGTTTATTCTTTGGTAGATACTTACTACTGGAATTGCTGGGTCATTTGGTAAGTGTGTGTTTAACAGTTTAAGAAACTGCCAAACTACTGTCCAAAGAAGCTGTACCATCTTACTGAGTGTATGGTCTTACTGGCAGCAAGCCACAGTGTTGTCATTTACACTTACGGTGAACGACAAGCAGCGTGTGTACATGGGGCAGAGGGAAGGAGAAGGTGCGAATGTTACTGGTGGGATGGCTTGTCTTCTTTGTCTCCTACTTGACGTTCTGAATTCCTACACCAGCACCAAATTGCATAGAGTGGCAATCTTCAGATTTTGCTTTCTTGTTTCTAGAGTTCAATGTTCATATCAATTCTTTTTTTATTTGTAAGCTCTGGTTTTATGCGTACAATTTGTCAATCACTGGAATCTGGAAGAATACCTCTAGGTGATCCCCAGCTGGGCTAAAACAACACCCCCCATAACTGTGTTGTGGTGGCATTCTCTGACCCTAGCTTTCAGAAAGTTAGGGGAAAGCTATTTGTGTGTAGGAGGAAGAGCAGATATTTTGGAGTGTGTGGTTTGGGTGTGTGTTAAAAAGGAAAACTAGGGTACTGTTATGTTATTACCCGTGTGGTATTTTTACCACAGCATTATTAGTGTGAGTTGTCTTGGAATCAGATTTGGTACAAGACTGAAATTTGTGTGTAGATAGCCCAGGAACAGATGGATTTAGGTTTGATGTTTTAATAGTGTTAGGTGGGAAGCATAGATTACTTTATACCTTTCGGTCACAATATAAAGTTCAGCACCAAGATTATCATCTTTCCCTGTAAGTCTGGTCAGTCTGCCTCGGTCCCCTGGCTCCCCTGTCTCTGGGCACTTGGCACTGCAAGCTGTGCAAACCAGAGCCTGGAGGTCAGTCTGCATCCTTCCCTCTCTCCCATGTTGTATGGATTCCTGAATTTTTATGTTTTCTTCCTTACTTCCAATCTGACTTCCTATCCTGGCTGTGGCTGTAGCCTCCTAATTCCTTTTCATCTTTTCTCTGTTCCTGTCCATCCTTCACAGTGGTACTGGAGAGATCTGTTAACAGTGGAAAACAATTTATGTGACCCTGTTAAGATTTATGTAAAAATCTGTGTGCGTGTGTGTGCGTGTCTCTGTGTGTGTGTGTGTGCGCGTGCGCGCGCTGACTTTAGGGTGAGGTGTAAATGTTCCGTGATGTAAAAGGCCCTCTTGGCCAGACCCCGTCTGCACCATCCCCGTGTCCGCACGGACAGCCGACAGCCTCTTGCCCGCAGCCTCCTGCTTGCAGCCTCTCAGGTGTCCTGTGCTCTCTCGCCTCCAGGCCTTCACAGATCCTGCTCTCACTGTCTGGGAGACCCTGTCCTCTCCGGCCCTTGTCTGCTCTGAACACCAAAGTCCATCCTTTCAAGACTTAGTCTAGGTGCCCCCACTACCTGAAGCCTTCCCAGACATCTTTTCTCTCCCTCTTCCATTCTTCCTGTGTTCTCATAGCACTTCTGCGAACCTAGTATGTGACTTTGTTCCCAAGTACTGTAGCAGTGTGTTTGCTTTTGCTCCCCTGCTGGCCCGTGTACTCCACTTTTCTCATATGTTTGTGACCCCGGCATCTAGTACGGTGCTTGGCACCAAGTGTGCACTCAGCAATGATTGGCAGATGAGGAGGGAAAAGGAGTCCGGGCTAACCAGGGTGGGAGTGGCAGATACTTGTGGGAAATGAGGAGCTGTCCATGACCATTGGAGGAAGCATGCGGGGAACTATGCCATTCAGCAAGGAGGAGACCCAAACCCATTCACTGACTGAAGGGGTTTCGCAAGAGATACCACCTCCTCAGATTACTCGTTCCAGTAATCAAGAGCCCTCATGCTTAGAAAACGTAGAGTGATATTTTATCCAAATCCTTTATATATTAACAGGGTTTAAGCCTCTTTAGCCTTAGTATATATGCATCCTTCTGTGAAGACAAGTAAAACATTCGAACCAGAGTTGTAATAAAATTGAAACAAGACTTGTGAAGTTAGACGCCAAAATGTGTGAACCTGCTAGATAAGCTTTAAACCACATACCCATGGTTATTGAAAAGTGAGGGTTTTGCATGCAATGTACTCTTCCCTGTTTAACTTTCCTCTTATGTGCGGTTCTGCTTTATGTATTCTGGTTAGATATTCTGCATGCTGCTGTTCATTCTTTGGACTTTTTTATTTCTACAACTTGCCAGGGATAATCCCGTGTGGAATTATATTTTATAAAATAAGCACGCCTGCCCGAAGGAGCATGGCAGTTTAGGAAGCAAATGTTGCGAGGGAAGGAATGTGAGACTGTCTCTCATCACCAAGTAGTTTTCCGTTTGGTTCATGGTGCAGTTTCCTTGGAGATTGGAGCCCACCTTTTACTTTTTTTTTCTTTTTTTAAACTACATCATGGTCGTGAAGTCTTTTTTGTCATTCTGGTAGATTAATTTTTACCTGACCTTCACGAGTCGTGTTGCCTGAGTCGTATTGCCCGATTATCTCACCTTGCAGCATCTGTGAATAAGGCGTTAAGATCTCTTTTTAAAATGTTGTATGCCTTATATTCTTGTTCTTGGTCTAAGAGCTTAAGTATTTTTTAGAGATTAATGCAAATATTTTGTGTTTTACTTTCGTGGAGGACATTTAATGTCTTTCCTCCCCATGTGCGGAATATGCGTCTTTCCAGCCCTCTTCCTTTTATTGGTGGTGGTGGAGATTTAGCAGGTCTTGCTTTCCTCCAGCTCTATGCTGGCCCCAGCCACACTGTGGACAAGATTGATGGCTTTTATAGAAGTCTTTTTCTAGATATTACTAATATTAAGAGGAAAACTTCAATAACTTAGTTCTCTGTAATTATACTAGCTACCTTCCCTCTCAAGGCACATGTAAGGATAAATAAGGTAAAGTGCTTTCATCTTCTCAAAAGCAAAATAGTTTAAGGAGGAAATATAGTGGGGATTAAGTGCCTGGCAAAAGCATGATGTAGCTGTCAGGCGTGTCTGGTGGTTAACATTAGGATCCAGTGTTAACTGCCAATATGCCAACTTGAAGGAAACCATGTCCCCTGTATAAGCCAAAGTAAAGAAATTCGTTTAAACAGTTTTGAGAATGAAGATGTATTTTAATGAATGCCATGCATATTGATTGAGCCAATGTAATCTCATAGTTGATCCCATTATCTGTTACCCTTATGTTTAGTTTTTTAAAAATCATTTTTAAATACACTAAGTAGTTATCCCAAAATAATTTTTTTAGGTTAGCCTATATGTGACACGTTCTGAGTAGTAGAGTATTTACTAATTGTTTTGGGACTAGATGCTTAAATAAAAATGCTTAAATATCTCTTTATATATATTTTGAGGTGTTTATAGTACTTGGGAAATATCTTACAACCTCTTATTTCCAAGATTCTAAATATCTGAAGGGCTGTCAGGTCCCTTTACAGGGACGTGGGTCTCACCACGAGCTGGCCTCCTTTGTGGCTGTTCCAGGAGGGACAGCTGGTGGACCCTCTGTCTCAGAGAGAGAGTGGATTCTGGGCAGCACTGGAGTGGCTGGACCAGGTGATGCCCAGGGTTCCTTCAACCCTCGATCCGGAGAAATCTGATACAGCTTTACAGATGAGAAGATTGACGTTTAAGGAAGTTAAATGATTTTACCTTTCGCATGTTAAGAGCTAAGGAAATGAGAGGTTCAAGTAAGTACCTTTGTCATGTTTGCAGCTGAGACTTAGAAAAAAATGAAATTGAAGGTAAGTGCTTCTGATCAGTTTTCTGACAGTGTTGTCTGCCCACCCCCACCCATAGTACCCTGTGTGGCCTCTTTAAGCATGTGGCCTTCGCCCATGCAGTCCCTCTGTTTCTCTCTTCCTACTCCCCTTACCTACCTGGTGAATTTTTGCTTATCCAACGCATCGCTCTACAGACATCGCCTCCGTGAACTCGTGGACTCGCTCTAGGCCTTGTTTACCTTTACCCCGTGCTTACTTGTCATCCTTACTGGGCCCAGGTGCTTCAACTTTGGTGTTCCCGCAGTGTTTTACACAGATCTGTTTTAGAATAACACTCGGTATTGTGTTGTACATTTCTCAAGGGGCTGAACTTCCTAGACATGTTGTATTATGACCTTAGTAATACTTCAGTCAATAGGACATACCTATTCTGCTGGGACGTGAAGTCAGAGCGTTTGTTTCATCTCAGCCTAGCAACTTCTTAGCTCTGTGGTGGTGAACAGGCTACGTACCCACTGCCTCATGTCTTGGGTGAGGATGTTGACAGGGCCTCCCCCATGGGTTTGTTAAGGAGATTAAATGAGTTGATACCTGTAAAGTACTTAGAACAGGGTCAAGTAAGCATTTCATAAGTTATAGTTATTCGGATCAAAGCTGAGAACCAAGTTTTATTAAGAAACACATTATTAGTAGAGTTTATTTAAGAAGACAAAGTTTTGGGCCAAAACAAAATGACCCTAAATAATATAGCTGAAATTTAGTAGATGTCTCCTCTCTCATGAAACAGCCCAAAGTGGAGCGATCCAAGGCTGCTGTAGTCCGTAGGGTTATTCAGGGGCCCAGTTTCTGTTCATGTTGCTGCTTGCAGGCGGTTGGTCTCATTCACGTTATAGAAGCTGCCCTACTTGCAGTCTGTGTTCCAGCCTGCAGGGACGAGAAGGGCCAGGGAGAGTGGTTCCAACTTTAAGGACAGGAGCCAAAAGTTGTATACGTCACTTATGGTCACATCCCATTGTCCCAAACAGTCACATGTCCACACCTAGCTGCAAGGGAAACTGAGGGGGTTTCCCTTAGATGCACTGGTTAGATTTGCAGCTCTGCTTACAGGCTGTCAGACTTTGGGAAAGTTATTTTACCTCTCTGTGCCTGCTTTCTTATCTATAAAATGGGGTTAATAGGAGTACCTACCTCATAGGATTAAGGCGAGAATCATATTAAGATAATATACATAAAGCATTCAGGACAAGACTTGATACAAAGGAAGCATTATATAAATGTTAGCTATTGTGATTATTATTTTACTAAAAGGAAGAAGGAAGAATAAGTATTGAGGGACAATAAACAGTCTCTTTATGGGAGGAAAACCAGAGACTGGGACTCCCCTGCCTGCCTCATTTTCTGAGGTTTCTGGGTAGCCACAGACTTATTATAATTACTGTAAGTTCCAGGAACGTTTAAGCTCCACCTAAGTCTGTCCTGCATAGGTTTTGTTTAGGCCTCCCTTGGGTCAGTATGAGAAAAGTTTATCATCTATGTTTGTGGTTTTGAACTCTCAATTTTTCTTTTCTTTTTTTTTTTTGAAAAGTTAAAAATTCCTTAATTTTTTATTCCTGGAACCACTACCACAATTTACAGGGCAATATACCTGATGTAATGAAAAGAAAAAGAAAAAGACAAAGCTACAACAGGTAAAAGACCTCAGGAATGTACATCTAATTGACACTACATTTCATTAATCAATAGCTGCACTTTTTGCAAACTGTGGCTATGACAGTCCTGAACAAGAAGGGTTTCCTGTTTAAGCTGCAGTAACTTTTCTGACTATGGATCATCGTTCCTTCTGTGGCAGATTTTTACAGTTCCTCTAATGCATTCGGGACGACTGTCTCAAAGTAACCGGCAGCTTTCCTGACAACTCCTCGCTCTCTCCCCTGCTAAGAACTGTAGCCCTTTTCTGCTGTTTCTAGAACCTTCTGCTACCATATTCACCACTTCCACCACCAGATCTATAACCACCACCATATGGACTGCCCGAGCTTCTTCCACCAAAACTGCCCCCTTTCATGGGTCCATAATTTGATTGCTGTTGTCCACTATAATTTCCAAAATCATTATAGTTCCCACCAGCACCATAGTTACCTCCAAAATTTACTCCTTCATTGTAACCATCATATCCTCCTCCACCACCGCCATATCCACCACCTTGGTTTCCATATCCTGGTCCACCACCGTAGCCCCCTCTATTACTATAACCAGGACCGCCTCCATAGTTGCCACCATCACCTCCAAATCCATTGTATCCATCATCACCTCCTCCATAACTACCTCTGCTGCCACCACCTCCACCACCATAGCCTCCTCTTCCACCAAAGTTTCCACCACGGCCAAAATTACCTCCACCACCTCCAAAGTTTCCTCCATGACCCATAAAGTTGCCAGATCCACCTCCCTGACCTCTTTGCAATCCAGTAGACTGCATCTCTTGTTTAGAAAGGGCCTTTTTCACTTCACAGTTATGCCCGTTAATAGTGTGGTATTTCTGAACAACAATTTTATCAACAGTATCTCATGATCATCAAAAGTTACAAAAGCAAATCCTCTCTTTTTTCCACTCTGCCTGTCTTCCGTAACTTCTATGGTTTCAATCTTGCCATACTTTTCAAAGTAGTCTCTCAAATTATATTCTTCTGTATCTTCTTCAATACCACCGACAAAAATTTTCTTCACTGTTAGATGGGCACCAGGCTTTACAGAATCCTCTCTAGAAACAGTTCTCTTTGGTTCCACAACACGCCCATCAACCTTGTGTGGTTGAGCACACATTGCTGCATCCACCTCTTCGACACAAGAGTAAGTCACAAAACCAAAGCCCCTAGAACGTTTCGTTTGGGGGTCTCTCATTACCACACAATCTGTGAGTGTGCCCCATTTCTCAAAATGTTCTCTTAAACTATCATCTGTAGTTTCAAAGCTCAGGCCACCAATAAACAGTTTTCTCAACTGCTCTGCTTCCTTTGGATCATGGCCCTCCTCCCCCCTGGCGGTGGCGGTGATGGCTAGAGTTGGGCTGGGGGCGACCGGGCGGCGGTTTTACCTCCATTTTGAGACCGGACTCTTCAATTTTTCTTTTCTATTTCTTCCTTCACTGTATCTTGTCCTTGATATACCAAGGAAGCAAATTAAGGGAAATAATTTATAACTATTAATATATTAGTTTATAATTATAATGTTATTGTAATTCTTCCTTATAGTAGATATATTTGTAAAAAGATGGCTGTAAAGTGAAGTTTCACATAAGAAATTCATTTCCAGTTGTCAGTTAGAATATGTGTGTTAGTGAGAAAGTAGGCGGTATGCAATCCAGTTATTTCTAACTCCTGCTTTTGCTCCAAGACATTATCTTGTGTCTTTGTGGTAACGTAGTGGGCTTCTTGATGCTGCATATATACACACCTGCCTTGGCAGTCCAGACTGTGCTCAGAGCTCTATTCCAGGAAATGGTTGTGCATGTGTGATGATTGTGGGATGGTAGGCCAGGTAAATTTGGCAATATTGCAGGTGTGTCTTCTACTTGGAGATTCATAGATATATTAGCATCTTTCTGGAAAAAAAAAAAGCTGTGAGAAGAATGATAGAAGAAAAGCCCATTCAATTTTGTTTAGTTTACAAACTCTTGAACTTTTTTGGCTTACTGGCTTGTTATGAGTAGCACTGCTATAACCATTCTGGAAAAGAGGATTCTGTATATACTGGTTTTGGCAGTATGAGAAATCCTGATCTATCTCTGAGTTGCCTGCAGTTCCTGTTCTTCTTTGTCATTAGAGTCAAGTGTAAAGATAAAGTTTCATATCCTTTTCATCTAGAGAGAAAGTATCAGGAAGATGGTCACCAGTGAGAGAAAGAGAAGTCTGACATTGCTTGATTAGTGGTATTGACAATTCTCTTCTTCCAGGAATTGGTTCAGAAAAGATTTAAAATTTTCAAAAGTGTGTCTTCAGGCCCTGGAAATCAGTTTTGTACTCTGATGATAAATTACATAAGTTAAGAATCTGGCTAAGATTCTCTATGAAAGAATTAAATATATACATGTCAAGAATATCTGTGGTATAGAAGCAGAAAACTTGGGATTTTTTTTTTTAATTTAAAAAAGAAAGTACAATAATGGTAGGAGCAAAGAATTTTTTGTAGAATAACAGCTTCCCCAACTGTATTGTATATTTAAAAGAGGTCGTCACTATGCATCGTTAAAAACCTAGTTCTATTTGTGTGCCAGTGATAATCCATGCATAAATGGTGTTTGTGAATGTAGCCATTAAACAGTTTAGATGCATGGTGCCCTTCTACAGAGTATAAATTTAAATCCTCTTCTCATCCTAAAGGTTGATTTTATTTCTGGGTGTTGTTTCAAATCTAAATGGAGTGATACTGTACCATTAGAAATTAAAACAATGAAGGCACCTTATTTAACAAAATATATACTTCTAAAAATGCTTAATTTTGATTTAAAGAAATAT
This sequence comes from Propithecus coquereli, assembly GCF_000956105.1. Taxonomy (NCBI): domain Eukaryota; kingdom Metazoa; phylum Chordata; class Mammalia; order Primates; family Indriidae; genus Propithecus; species Propithecus coquereli. The sequence continues at coordinate 2,224,558 of NW_012154507.1, read as the reverse complement.
ACCCCTAATATAGATATTTAGAAGATATAAAAAAATAAGTCATATAATTCTAATGCCTAGCAACCACTGTTAATATTTTTTATATTTATTTTAGTTTTTCCTGTGCATATTAAATATTTTTAGCATGTTAGAGATAATACCTTTGGTTTATATAATCCTTTTTCATTGCTGTTAAGAATCTGTGTTAAATATATTTTCATCATGTAGAATTATACAATCTCCTTAATCCATTATTATTGAACATTTGTGTTATTTGAATTTTTTAATTATAAACAATGACATAATTAACATCTTTGTGCATAAAACTTGACTTACATTTCAGAATTATGAATCCCTCAAATTAAAATTATAATTACTGGGTCAGAGTACATGAGTACTTTTATAAAGGTGTTGATACATGTTGCTAAATTATTTTATGGAGAGATTGTACTAATTGACATCCTCACCAGTGGTCTATTAGAGTACTGTGTCATTTGAACATTGTTTGGTGATTTGACTGGCAAGTATTGAAATCTTGCTTTAATCTGCACTTTTTTTGATTATTGATGAGATTAAACATTTTTAAAAATGCTTCCTAGCCATTGTTATTTTTTCCTCTGTGATGTCTCTTCATGTTCTTTGCCCATTTTTATACTATGTTATCTAATGGGGATGTCTTTGTTATTTCCTTTATTTGTGAAAACATTTTCTTATTAAAGATAGTAGGCTTTTTTCATATCATTGGCAATATTTTTTCTAGTTTTGTTGGATGTGTAATTTTATGATTTTTGATATGCTGCAGTTTCATAGTTTTACATGTATAAGTTTATTGATCTTTTTTGTATTTTTTTATTGCTTTTATGTTTAGAACATTATTCCTGATTCAGGGATAGGATAAATAATCAACTTTGTCATTGTCTTTAATTTTATGACTATTTACATTTTTCTTTTGAGTATTTTAGAATTTATTGTGTTTCGGAATGTAAGATGACGCTCTAAACAATTTTTTTTTATTCAAAGTAGCTTCAGTTTCTCCAGCACAATTGAGTGAATGATCCAATTTCTTTCTCATTGATTGGTGGGCAGTTCTTCATCTTACATTACTTTCTTATATATTCAAGGGTTTATTTCTGAGTGATCTCTTCGGTTCCACTGGCTTGTGGTTTTCGTTCTCATGTAATACATTGTTTTAATTATTGCAGCGCCAATACTGGTTTTATATCTTCTTTTTTTTAATTTTTTTTTTTTGAGACAGAGTCTCACTCTTTTGCCCGGGCTAGAGTGCTGTGGCGTCAGCCTAGCTCACAGCAACCTCAAACTCCTGGGCTCAAGCGATCCTCCTGCCTCAGCCTCCCGAGTAGCTGGGACTACAGGCATGCGCCACCATGCCCGGCTAATTTTTTCTACATATTTTTAGTTGTCCGGATAATTTCTTTCTATTTTTTTTTTAGTAGAGACGGGGTCTCGCTCTTGCTCAGGCTGGTCTCGAACTCCTGAGCTCAAACAATCTGCCCGCCTCAGCCTCCCAGAGTGCTAGGATTACAGGCTTGAGCCACCGCACCTGGCCTTATATCTTCTTTTATGACAGTTAATACCACTTATTTCTACTTCAGTTGTATTGATTAGGTTAGAACTTTTATAACAGTGTTTAGTAAAACTGATAATAGTAGACATCCTTGTTTTACTTTTGATTTTGAATGTAAATAGTTTTATCTTTAAATAGTTATGTGAAGGAAATTTTTTTAATTCTTTGCCCTCAGCATTAATCTGGAATAGCAAAGAATTTTATCAGATGCCTTTCCGGTGTCTGTAATAAGTCTGAATTTGGAAGTTGTTTATGAAGTGAATTTTTGTAGGTGAATCATACTTTGTAATTAACTTACATTGCAAATTCTAAAATGTGTCCCTAGAGAAAATGCTTCAATTCCAAGCAAAATATATTTTTTGATGCTAGAATGTTTCCTTTCCCTTAAAAGGCAGTAGGACATTTTCTTAATTAGTAGTTAGAGGGAACAAACATCTTCAAACAGAGAGATGGAGTTTGAGAATGTCTTCCAGCCCTGGCATTATTCCAAGACATAGTGTCCAAAAACTGTCAAGAACATAGTGTCCAAAAACTGTCAAATTCTAGAAATCCAGAGAGCGGAATTGGACTAGAATTCAGGATCCTTCTACTGATTGTATGTGTGACCTTGCGGAGCCTCTTCACTTGGCATATTATAGATACACTAATTCATTATATGAGGTCATTTGTAGCTTGCAAACTATGCCTCTCTAAATAGGGCTGGAAGTTTCCTGAAAATATTCTTATATTTCAAGAATTTGTGAATTGGCAGATTTGGGGGGAGAACCTTTGATGTGTTCTGATTCTTGAATTTTTGATAATGTACTCCCTATATTCAGATCATATACTTGGCTGTTGACTGACTCCTAGTAGCCACATAAATATACTGTGTTATTAATATTTGTGATAATTGACAAGTTAGTGTATTTGTGTATTTTCATGGTGAATATGAAGGATGCCCCCCCTTCCTTTTCGCAGCTGATGGATGGGTCAATGCACTAAACCAAATATAGGTAACATGCTTCTGTAGCACTGAAGGGGGGTTGGTTGTGGCAAATATCGTTTACTACTGAGCAGCTCAGAAACACTTTGGTGAAATTGACCTGATTCACCTACTACTCTACAGTTAGAAAATGCAGCTGTAGAGAGTGCTTCTATTTCTTGAAATAAGCTTGATTTTGTATACATTTATATTTCTAGTATTAGTTATATGTAGGTATTCTAGAAATAGAAAAATCTTTAGGAAAGTTATAGGAAAGTGGCTCATGCCTATAATCCTAGCACCTTGGGAGGCCCACCAGGGAGGATTGCTTGAGGCCAGGAGTTCTGAGATCAGCCTGAGCAAGAACAAGATCTAGTTTTTACAAAAAGTAGAAAAATTAGCCGGGCGTGGTGGTACACACCTGTAGTCCCAGCTACTCAGGAAACTGAGGCAGGAGGATCGCTTGAGCCCAGCCAGGAGTTTGAGGTTGCTGTGAGCTAGGCCGACACCACAGCAACAGAGTGAGACCCTGTCTCAAAACAAAAAACAACAAGAAAAGGTTATAGAAAAGGGAGTGAATCCATGTAGTATCAGTATGTGGCCTATAAAGCCATGAATGGTTTTATGCTTTGTAGCTTATTAAAAAATATTTATTTTTGGTATAAAATCGCTCCCACCCCCAGTTCTGCTTGGGTAATTGAACAAAGTCAAAATATTCTGTAAAAACTAACCTTGAGAATTTGGTTTTGCATACAACAGCAATTAAATATCTCTTTAGGAAGTAAGTTGTTCAGAGGTTGCATAGTAATGTTCAAAGCTGAATTTGCTTGCTCTAGCATATCTGTATTTCTAATAATTTCTAAAAATTCTCTATGCGTACTCTAAAAGTTTGAAGTAAACCTACATTAGTGTGATTGTTTTAGGAATAGTAAGAAATGCATGCCATGAAATTTTAAAGGAAAAGAGATTAGAAAAATTATTTTAGTAGTTAAGTATAGTTAGGATACAGAGGAGTTTCCAATGTTAGTTTCAATTTGTGGCTTTAATGCTTACTCTCAAACTTTGGGCAGTAATCCAATTTCTTTGTACTGTCAAGTTTCTTTGTTTGAAATGCACATAGCTTAATTCACGTTAGATGATAGGGCCAATGCTAGTTTAAGATACTTCCATTTTTAGGTAGCCTTTGAGATTCTCATTTTTTAAGAGGCTTCTTGCTATAGAAGTAGTAGTGTATAAACAGATTTTAAAGAGTCAATGTTTTGCCAAATAATTAGTAATTTATCCTAAATCTTTTATGTCTGTATTTGATAATTAGAGATTAAGACCTTTGTGCATACACATTTGGCTTGGTTGAGGGACCACAAATTTTAATGGATGTAATGATTAATTTAAGAGGAAAATAAAAGAAATACAATTTAAGATTACCATCTTTCCTTTCTTTACTATGTATGCATTTTAAAAATCTCATTTTCTTACATCCAATTTAAGAAGGGATGCATTGGAAATTATCTCTAATTTTAGACTCCTTCCTTCTGAATGAAAGAGTACTCCTTAATATATAAAACTTTCAAAGGGTATACATTTGATATTTTATGTATATTTAGCCCAAAGTCTTTAGGTACTGAGGAAGCTGCTTAAGTTACTTTGCCTTTGAAATGCAGCGTATGAGTTAATTACTTCCATATGGTGCTGTGTAACAAATCATCCCAAAACACAGTGACTTGAAATAATTGTTTATTTTCATGAATTTGTGGGCTGGTTGAGGAGGCTGTGCTTTAGGCTGTGGTGGAGTGGCTTTGCTTCACACTGTGTTTATGTGGTTTGTGGCTTCTCCAGGTGTCTCTCGTTCTCCTTGGCATGGCAGGCTAGCTTGAACGTGTTCTTCCAATGGCCACAGCAAAGACGCCAGAGGATGATTCCAGTTGCCAAGCACGTTTCGGTCCCATTTGCCTTATGTTTGTTTGCATCCCATCCATTGGCCAAAGCAAGTCACATGGCTTAACCCAAAGTCCCAGGCAAGAAAGTGACCTGGAACTACAAAGTGATTATGCAACTCCGAGGGCATGTATTCAGGGAGGAGTGAGGAATTGGGACCAGTATTTCAGCCTGCCACATGCAATTTAAGGACCTGACTGTCTTAATTTTGGTGATGAGAAGCTGAAATAGGCAAATGTTAAACTGATGAAAAAGGAATATATGGGATTTAATCTGTTTCTTAAAATTATAAATTGGTGAAATATGTAAAGAAGTGTGCAGTATAAAATGATATTAATTCAAGAATGAGGTATAATGATAAATCTTTTCCTGGTAGCTCTTAAATTGTATAAATCATGTACTATATCAAATCCATTTCCTGCTGAACTTTGTTTTTTTCTCTCTTGGTGCGATATTTTCTTTTGGGAATCAAAATTACTGCAGTGCAATACTTAAAGAATAATTTTTACCCATGGGGTAAAAAAAATTCTTTGACATAAGGCTCTAATAATAATATGTACTTAATCGGAGATATTTTAGAGTATTGGAGCCAACAACAGAATAAAAGAAGCAGTCTTAAAGACGTAGTCTTTAAGGGTAACATAAATAGCCTTCCCTATTCCTGGCACTTTGCCTATCTTCAAATGGTCAGTAAAAAATGCTCTGCCCTCCAGCAGTGCTCAAAAAATCAAAGATTCACTACAGTAAGAAAATTGTCTTGTGTGATTCAGTGACAGTACCTATTTGAAGTGAAAAAAGGGAGAAGAAAGACTCCAAAAAAGCAAATAGATAAATATTAGATAATAAAGAATTCTTTTCTTAAACAATTCCTTTGTTTTTTCGGTAGACTGGATTTGCTTTGCATGTTCTTTTTTTGATGTGGCCTGGTTGGAGGAAGAGGTAGGGAAGTTTGACCTTCAGAACCAACAGGGCTTGAATAAAGTCAGGAGGGAGCCCCGTGTTTGCCCAGGAGTCGGTGTAGGGTAGTGCTGAGGCTGGAGCCAGTCGAGGCCTCTTGGCAGCTGGTTGGCTCTGCCCTCCTCTCCCAACACCACACTATCCCGGAGCCCAAACTGTAGAATGTTATGCTTTTCTGTTATATTATTTGATTATAATACTTCATGGGGAAGGAAACAGGCTCTGAGAAGCAAAGGGACTCACACGGCTATGTGTGGGATTGGTAGTAGAGCCAGCATGCAGTCCTCCTCTTCTCTCTACACCAGGTGTTCTCTTCTGGGGGCAGGTGAGAGTGTATGGGTGTGCAAATGCAGGAAGAGTAGGTTAAGTCCACTGAACATGGTTGTAGTACTGTGTTCCTGATATAAAGAACTTTTAATAGTTAGCCTTGGGAAGTATTTTGGCCTGGGGAAGCTAGAAAACCTTAAGAAAAAGTTACCTGAAAGTATAACTGCCACATTTCAGTTGGCATAAAGATTTGGGAGTCTTTTATACACTGTAGGAGGATATAAAAGCCAGTGATTAAAATAACAATGACAGTCTTTACCTGCTTAGACAGGGTGCTGGTATTTTAGTTGGATGAAATGCCTTCTGTGTCCATATTGAATCAACATGCTTGAAAAAGGTTTGGGAGTCTCTTTTTAAAATTCAGTTTGTGATTTTGTGTTGCTGTCTGTGTAGCTGAGGAAAACCAAGGCCCAACTTAGTTGTGATTCAGATAGGTTTACAGCATTAGCTAGAACTGGAGCTAGAATCCTGCCTGGTGATCCCAGGACCACAGTCATCATTCCCACACCAGCATGGTAACTTGTTTTATTGAGCCATGCAGAGGTCAAGGGGGGTATGCAAAGAGATAGGAAACTTCCCAAAGAGCAGCCAGTGCAGATACTGTAGGATAAACAGAAGATCAACTTGTGCTGTCACTCAGATCTGGTATAGAAGACCTAAGGTTCCATGACTGGAGTCACATGTGTAGGACATGCCATTATAGTAAACAGGCCTTCAAAGACACGAGGGTAACATCCTATTTCAAATCTTATTGTTCTGATTCCTTTTTTCCCATTGTGTTTTCTGACGGACTTTCATTGGCGTTTATCAGTGTTGTTTTATATCTGTTACTTTGACTGTCTTGTCCACCCAGCTGAGTCTGTCAGGAGACAGGGTGTCTTTTTGTATCCTCGGCTTCTTAGCACCCAGCCCTGGGCCTGAAATGACCCATGCACTTTACTTGATGAATTTTGAGTGAAAAAATACATATATATGTAAAAAATTCATATTCATATTTGATAGGACTTAAATAGCTACCTGGAGCAAAGATCACTTCCAGCTGAAAATGGGGATTTGAGAATCTCCATAGTGAGGACAAGCCCAGGAAGACGTTCTAAATGAACTCATGTTTACAAAGCTGCAGCAGGTTATCTCCAAAGGGAATAGACTGATATGGTGCTGCCATAATTAGTTCTCTGGTTAGAAATCAAGATCTACTATTTATTTTACGAGACTCTCCTATACACAGTGTTTCTTAGGCACAGAGAAATAAACATTGTTGTGTCCTGGGCTTTATGGTCCGTTGGGTCAGGGGAAGTCCAGGCATGTATGGTAGGCTAAATAATAAGGGAGTTGGGACTGTAATTATGTAAAATCAACATCAGGCACTTACTGGTTTACGTGCATTTTCTTACATACAGCTGCAGTGGTGCATTCACGTGGTGAGTTGATGTGAGCCACCTCAGGATAGGTGCCACACGGCAGGGTTCTATCAGACTCTGTGCCCCACCTTCCAGTCTCTTGTCTCCGGTGTCATGTCCTGTTCATCTCTCCTGCACATTCTACTGTAGTTACAGTAGTTGCTTGCAATTTATTGGTGTAAGTGACAGAGATGAGAGAGGTTGCTTTGGAAGGAGGGTGGAGCCTTTAGTCTGTAATGAAAAGCCGGCCGCCCCTGGAATGTGATCATTTGATGCTGGTGATGCCTCCACTTCTGGAGCCCACATCTCTTTGCCATTCCAGGTGGATGTTGCTGTGAGAGTTAAGTTGCCAGCCCAGATTTAGGGAGAGGGGAATTAGATTCCACCTCTCAGTGGGAGGAGTAGCCCTCTTGAATCTGCCACACGGGGTTCCTTGATAGCAGCACCACTGGGAGACTTTAAAGAGGGAAGGTTGGATGGTGTGGTGGGTGTAATGACACATGATCAAATGTACTTTTACATTTAGTTTCCAAAATGTGACTGGGAGCCCCTGACACCCTCTCTCTTGCTGTTGTTTCCTATAGAAAATTCTTTTTGACAAATGTATTTTTAGGTGGCAGGCATCTTTTCAAGACTGTATCATTGTGTTGTATGCCAGGAAATGCCTTGAATTTTAAAATTGTCAGTTTTGTCTACTGGAAAGAGTATGAAATTTGGAGTCAGACAAAACTGGGTGTAGCTTGGGGTTCTGCCTGCCTAACTGTGTAAGTTTGTGTGTTTTAACCATTCCAAACCTTTTATCTGTCCACTAGGAGTAATAATGCCTCTTTCACGGGGTTTCTTGGCACATAGTAAGTGCACAGCAAATGTTATTAATTTACATTAAGATGTGAACACTAAACTATAAATCAAGAAAAAACTTTTATTACTTGGTGAGGTTTTTTACACAGCATTTTTATTATCCTGTAGCTTCCAAATACCTTTACTATTAAGACCAACTATTTGCTCTGCATATATGAAGAATTAAATTTTCATCACACATTTACTAAATAAATGGATGTTTTTAAGTCTCCAGAATTTAAAAAAAAAAAAAAGTGAAGCTTGAAAGCCATCTTGTGGGTTTGAATTGAAATACCCCTGTTCAGCAGCTGAAACAGGTGTGTCAGTAGCACTTGGACATTTTATTTATACAAACCTACTGGCTGAAAAGCTTGTCAGGCCAGGGAACATTCTGACCTTCTTTCATGGGATAGTAACTTTTTGCCTTTGCAAGCAGAATTTCGTCTTTATGTCTGGGCTCTACTCCACTATACAAAAGACGGTTGCTATGGTTTGAATGTGCCCCCCGAAGTTCATGTGTTGTAAACTTAATCCCCAATCCAACAACGCTGGGAGGTGGGACCTTTAAGAGGTGATTAGGTCATGAGGGCTCTGCCCTCATAAATGGATTAATGCCGTTATCTCAAGAGTGGGTTCCTGGTAAAAGGATGAGTTCAATCTCCTGCTTGCTCTCGCACTTGTGCTCTCTTGCCCTTCCGCCTTCTGCCATGGGAGGATGCAGCAAAAAGGCCTCACCAGATGCAGGCCCCTTGACCTTGGGTTTCCCGGCCTCCAGAACTGTAAAAAATAAATCTCTGTTCTTTATATTAATAAATTACCCAGTCTCAGGTATTCTTTTGTTGCAACACAAAATGGACTAAGATAATGGCCCTTTTGTCATCTAGCTGGCTTGGAGGTTTTCAGTGCCTACTGTGTATCCCTGGTGCACTGTGCCAGGTGCCAGAGACACAGAAAGCCCCACTGTCTTGGAACTCACATTCCCTAGGAGTCTGAGGGGCCAGATGGGGAGTGGGAAGGGGGGACAGGAATATTTGGTGATAGTTTTCAGGAGGAGACAGTGCTGGACTTGAGATAGTTTGGGGACCAGTAAAGCAGGGGAGGAAAGAAGACTATGCTGAAGGGTTTGGAGCTTGTTGTTCCAGGATCTATTAGTATGTAACCGACTACCCCAAAACATAGCGGCTTAAAACAACCATCATGTTATTTATTGCACAATTCTGTGGGTCAGGAGTTTGGGCAGTTCTGCTACATGGGGTGTTAGCTAAGGTCACCTGGTGGTGGTCAGCTGATGGATGGGCTGGTCTGCAGAGCCCATGGTGGCTTCACTCACATGTCTGGTGCCTTAGCTGGGTGGCTAGAAGGCTGGACTCAGCTGGGACTGCTTATGTGTAGCCTCCTCAGCATGGTGGTCCCAGTGTAGTTGGTTTTTTACAGGGCAGCTCTGGGCTCCCAGGAGACCCAGGCAGAAGCTGCAAATCTTTTTCACACCTGGCTTTAGAAGTCTTAGAGGATCATTTCCTCTGTATCCTGTTGGTAAGCAAGTCACTAGGGCCAGCCCATATTTAGGGAGAGAGGAATTAGACCCCACCTCTCAGTGGGAGAAGTAGCCCTCTTTAATCTGCCACCTGGGTTCCTTGATAGGGGCGCCACTGGGAGACTTTAAAGAAGGAAGGTTGGATGGTGTGCTGGGTGTTATGACACTTTTAGATTAAGGGGCAAACATCAAATGACAGTGGACTGAAAAGCCACCAAGTGTTGGAAGTGGAATAATGGGTGTGGAGTACTTTTCAAGATTCTTGGCTTCGTGAGAAGATGGGAATGTGTGTGGAGACTCAGAGCGATGCTTAAGAGTTGGAGACATTTGCTTGTTTTGCTTTGTTTTGAAGATGGGTGAGGTCACCAATGACCCATTTTTTTCCAAATCATGGTTGTGCATTTTCATTCTCTAAACTGACCTCTTAACCGATTAAACACTGTTGAAATTGTGCCTTCTCTTGTCTTTGGTAATACATCTTTCTCCTGGTCCTGGTCCTCCTGCCTGTGACTAAGAAGGGGTTGTTTCCTTAAAAGGTGTCCTTTTCCAGGTTCTGCCCCAGCCTTCCATCTATTGTCATGATTTTAACTGCCACCTGCGTGGTGAAGGCCCCCCCAGGTCCATAACTTGTATGGACTTCCAGACCTATCTATCCAGTTGCCTCCTACACATCTCCTCTTGGATGTCCCTGTAATTCCTCTTCCTGTTTCTATTATAATAATGCCATCAACCTGGCCAGGCCAGAAGTCTGTATGATTTTCTCTGCATCTGTCTCTCACTCTGTCTCTCACTCTAACCTCCAAACAGGTTACAAAGTGCTGTTATTGTTGCTTTAAAACCAGGGTTCTCGACTGTGGCTGTGTGTAAGCATCACCTGTGGCTCTTTGCAAAAATGAGACCCAGAGCCCCATCCCAAATTTACTGTGTCAGAATCCCTTGGGACTTAGATGCCCATCTTTTTGTAAAGCTTCCCAGGTGATCGTGATGTTCACTTCATACTGAAAACAACTCTAAGGCTTTTCTCTAATCCTCCAACTCATTTCCACCATTGCTGCTTTGGTTTAGGCCTTTATGGTTTCCTGTGGCTGCCATAACAAATACCGTGAACTTGGTGGCTTAAAATGAGAGATATTTATTCTCCACAGTTCTGAAGGCCACGAGTCTGAAATCAAGCTGTTGGCAGGGCCGTGCTGCCTCCAAAGGGGAGCATCCTTCCTTGCCTCTTCCAGCTTCTGGTGATCCCGGCTGTTTCTGGGCTGTGGTTTCATGTCTCCAGTCTCTGCCTCCATGTCCACATGGTCATCTCCTCTCTATCCCTGTGTGTCTCTTACAGAGACACTTGCCATTGGATTTAGGGCTCACCAGTAATCCATGACAACCTCATCTAGAGATCCTTAACTTAATTACATCTGCAAAGGCCCTTTTTCCAAAAGGTCACGTTCACAGGGTCTAGGATGTGGACGTGTCTTTTTGGGGCTACCATTCAGCCCACTCCATGCCCTGCTGTGGCCATGATGGCCTCTGGTCTGATCATCTTGCCTCTAGTCCATCCTACGCTGTGCCGCCCTAGCCCTCACTCTCTGTTCCCAATCATGTTAGCCATTCGCTTAACTCTCACCAGGCTCCCCAAACCCCTCAGGGTGAAAAGCTTTGCCCCTTGTGAAGCTCCAGGCTGGTAGAATCCGGCCCCTGCCTTTTACCCTCCTTGCCCCCTACTCCTTCTCCTCTTGAACTTTGTGCTCTCCGCAGTACTAAACTACCTGTAGTCCTCCTGGCCTTGTACATGCTGCTGCCCTGTACTGCCATTTAGTCATTTTGCTGAGATTTTAAGACAGTTCAAGCAGTGCCTCCTCCACGAAGCCTTCCCCAGTGCCTCTTCCTGTGTGCTTTGTGCCATTAGCGCATCTTGTTACTTGTGTATCATACCACACTTGGTTTTGTGCCTCTCTCTTCCTAAGTAGAGAGCTCTGTGAAGGTAGGGAAGCTGATATTCATCATTGTAGTTCTAGTACTTGGCATTATAAATGTTGATTGAATGACCATATAGCTTAACCTAATTATAAACTTGTCTATCTTGACACTGGTTTTTCCACAGCTACCATAATTATTTTCAACAGGATTTTTCATCTAGATGTATTAAGTAAGTAGGCAATAAGTAAATAGACTGGCTTACTATTTGCTTAACCTGTAATATCTGTGCATCTATGCTCAGGCAATTTAAATTAAAATGTCGCTGCATGTGTTCAAGTTGACATTTCTGTTTTTTTTCCCCTTTGTATTAGATACGGCTTTTGGGTTGTAAGTAGTAGAAAGCAGCCGAGTTAGTTGAAACTAAGAAGAATTTCATAAAGAAGGGTAAGAGTACCTCTGGCCAATAGAAACCCTCCAGGATCCTCTTTCTGTTTCTTTTTGCTGCCTGTCTCTGTTCATCTGCTTCATTCTTCACTTTGTCTGCTTCTTTGGCCATGTAACAGACGGTGACATACCCACAGCACCTGTGTTTACATTTTACAGCTCTAGCCACTGACAGAGAATGGATGGCTGTCTCTCTGTTCCAGCTTTGTATGTTCCAGGATGAGAATGTCATTGGCCAGCTTGGGCCAGATGTCAGCCTCCAGCCAATCAGCTCCAGGGTGGTGGGGAGGATGCTGGCATGGCCACTGCATGCAAACGTGGTACCGGGGGCTCACCTTTGGGAGTGAAGGAGTGGATTCCAGAGAAGGCAGTATAGTTGTGAGCAGATAGCCTAAGAAGTGCCCGCCTCACTCTTACTGGGCCAGGCGTCTTGGCCAGGAGTGGGCAGTTGAGAGAAAGATGCAGTACAGAGCTGGTTAAAAGTGAGGGCATGGAACACCTTGCCAGATTTGTGCTCATTGTCTCTAGTCCACAGTAGTGAAAATGTTCCTCTCGGTTGTTTACAGTCCCGACTTTAATTAATTCACATGTGTTTCCTTTAATATAGAATGTTCATCTTGATTTAAGTGATGTGGAAATATATTAAAGCAAAGTGGGATTGTAATGGTTGTTGACTCATGGATACTTTATAGTAGTGATCACAAATATGTTTAAGACAATTATGTACTTTATTTTGATCTTGCCTGAGAAAAAGAGAGGAATAAGACTTGAAATAAATTATCTTTTTATTCTAGAGATATTTTTTATATAGCTGACATTCTTTGGTGATGGAAATGAAAACAGATTAAAAACACAGTGGGAATGACTTCCGGTGATAATCTAAAACCATTGTCAGATTGTAGCTAAGACTTGACTGGTAAAACAAACACACAAAACCCCTTTGTTCCAACTTCTGCTGTTCTCCAGTGGGCCTCACACCCCCGCTTCCCCTATCCGGCCACGCTCTTCTCTTTGGTGTAGCTGGAGAAGTGGAGAAGTCCCAAGGGTCTGCTGGACAAGACAGTTAGGACAGGCATAAGCCACTAGCCTTGTTGTTCTCTAACTTCGGTGTTCTGAGGAAACCTTGGAGCAGCCATATTTACCCATGTAAACTTTAAATGATTTCCTTCCCTTCTTTTAGTTTTTTTTCTTGAAAAGAGTTTCTGCCAAGGTGGAGGCAGAGAATAGTTGTGTCAGTGTGGCAACATGGGAACATACAGGGGCCAACTAATCCGGAGTTAGAAAATACAGTTGGAAATTGAAATGCTAACTGTAATCCTGCATTTCTTTTAAGCACTGGTATTAGCTAAATCTGCTTAAGGACATTATATGTTTCCTAGATGACTTTTAAGTTATTTGACAGTTTGTGGGCTAAAACTTCTATGTATATTTTTTGCAAGCTAATTTTTGCTAACAAAAAGTATTTAATTTCTGCAGGCTATTTTTTGCTAACCTGACAGTGTAGGGTTCAGACAGAAACGGGGATGAATGTAGAGAATTCAGAACTTTTAAGGAAGCAAGTAATTAAACTTGGTCTTTTTACAAATAAAGATCCTACAGACAACATTAACATGATTTAAAAGTCAGAGATGAGGTTTAATTAGTATGCTATTTTCTAACTAGTTCATTTAAAAATATTTCTCAAGTGTTTCTCTGGGGTCCATTAGAATGGTGCTGGCTGAATTGAGCCAGCGCTAATGCAGAGTACTCATTGGTTTATTTATACTCCGTCTCTTTCCAAAAAGATATGAAGAATCTGACTTTATAGATAGAATAGGCAACCTATGCTTATACATGGCTCTTAAATTAAGTTTCTGGAAGTGATTTGAATTTCATTACAGCTCTAGTCTGTTTTTCAACCCTTAACTTTTTTGGAGTGTTAGTGGGCAATTCTTTATGACCATTTCTGTCTTTTCCTTATTCCCTCTAACTTTGATGCTTAAAACTTTCGAAATCTGCCACTAAACAAACCCTTTCATCCCTCTTTCTAGGTACAATGGTGCTTTACCTAATGGAGACCGAGGACGGAGGAAAAGCAGGTTTGCTCTCTATAAGCGGCCCAAGGCAAATGGTGTCAGACCCAGCACGGTCCACGTGATATCCACGCCCCAGGCATCCAAGGTAGGTTGGCAGAATTGGGCGGGCCTTGGCAAACAGTGACTCACGGTTACTCCTTCAGCTGCTCTCACCTGGGGCAGTTTCTCAGACCAGCTGAGGCTGGCTGGCTCTTTGTCGTGAGGGGCTGTGCTGTGGAATGTTTAGCAGCACCTCTGGCCTCGACCCCTGGATGCCAGTAGCACCCTGCTCCCCTGCACAGTTGTTAACCACCAAAGATGTCTCAAGACGTTGCAGAATGTCTCCTGGGGGCAGGTGGGCAAGTAAAATCTGCTCTGTTATGAACCACTGCTTTAGGATACAAAGCAACTAGCATTTGTCAATTTAGAATAGTTGTGGTTGAAAGATACATGATGTTCTTTATCCTAAGAAGTTTTTGTGTTGTCTTGGTTTAAACCTCATGAAGATCTGTTATTTTCCTTCTGTTGAGTGTAGTAGGTGTTTTCACATAATCTACATGTACATGGAACTGAATTTGTGTGATTATCAGAAAGACAGTAAGTAAATAGAGCTAAGTGACATAAGTCACTATACATTTTTCTTCATCTAGGTTTGAAGTCAATAAAATGGTACATTTTTTAAAAGGATTATTTTATTTGTTTTCTAATACATAGGTCAAGGAGAAATTTGCATTTCCAGTCTGGTTTGGTGTATGTTACATATTAGATTTGTTGTAGTTTTTCTTTAATGAAATAAATTCTTTAATGTACATTATAGTTTTCTTTTCTATGGAATAGTTATATTTACCTTAAGTATTTCATATGGGGTAGTGGCTATACACGTAGATCATCATGAGTTTGGGCCATCTGGGATATAAGTAAGAGTCTTGATTCCCATTTTTACTGAAAACCCATTTTCAAAGAAAAATGAATAGCTTCGTGGAAGCACTTGTGGTATTTATATGCAGCATTAAGAACATAGATCACTTTTGTTAATGTGTTTATTTAAAGAGTTCCTATTGTTTCTGAGGCAGTGCCAGGGAAAGAATTTGTTAGACTGTACCAATCAAGATTGTCTTGCATTAATGAGGGAATAAACACATAGGAAAATATCAAGCACCAAGGAAACAGGAAAGACTGATGTTTAGTGGATAGGCCAAAGCTAGAGAAAGATAAACTAGAAGTTTTAGGAGAAGAAGACATTTTATAAGGAAAACAAAGGAAATCCAGCTTCACAAAGATTCTGAGGAAAGAGGAAGGTAAAAAAGCAACAAAGTCTTGGAAGGTCAAGAAAATATGAGAAAGATTTTTATAGTCCAGAAATATTTGGTGAAGGATACCAAAACAAATGTTTAAGCATGTGAGGAGTGCCAAAAATGTTCTGGTATTATATACGTGGCCCTTATAATTTTGTCTGTTTGTTGACATTTCTTTGCTTTCCTTCCTCTTTTTTAAAAAAATCTTAATACAATGGCTGATATAGCAAACCTCTTGTGTTGATTACTCGGACGTCACATTATGATGAATATGAAAATTTGCAACTATTGAGTGATAAGTGGCTCTTCCTTATTCTTTACCCACCCCCATCTCCTCCTGTTTTATTAGCCTTTTATATTTTACCTTTTTACATAGATTTTATTTCAAGTTATTGAGATTATAAATTTTTTGGTGTTTGTGTGTTTAAATCTGTGTTTAAAAATATTCCCCACAGTACCAAGAGTAGGGCAAACTGGGTTTTGGTCTTGACCCTCTTGTTTTGTAATCTGGAAAAAATATTCTCCCAGGGCCTCAGATTCCTCGTTTATAAGCTCAGCAAATTGGCTTTAGGCAGAGGCCGTGTTGAATCAGATAAGATACTTTGGTTATAAGCAACAGAAATTATTCTGGCTAAAAAACAAAAAAGACAAAAATGGAGAGATTATATAGGATAGGGCAGGAGTAGCTCTCAGAAGCAAGGAAGAGTTGAGTAGCCAGGTTTTGTGAGAGAGGAGAAGCGCAGTATCGACGGTCATTAACATGGGTGTTCTTTCAGGGGTGTTATGAAGTGACTTGACTCCAGCCACCATCTGTCTCTTTTAAAGGTTTTAAATTTTCAGAAGAGAGAATCTGATAGGCCTAGCCTGGGTTGCTCAGCCGTGACCATGGGAGATGGGCAGGCCGGGCAAGTTTGCTGGGAGCTGACCAATACCCTGGGCTGCCTGTACCTGCTTTATCTCCTTCATCATTGTGCCTCTGCCTTGAGGCCTCGTGCGTAGCGAGTACTGGGTGATGGTTTGTACCTTGAACGGCTGCCTCCTCCAGCCTCACTCCGTCTGGTCCCCCTCAAGCTCTCATCCCAGCCAGCCCTGCCTGGCCACTTCTGCTAAGTTTGGACTGTTGGCCCTTCTACTCTGGAGCCCCATCGAGTTATAGACAAAACTCCTGTGTATTTAACCTTGTCCTCAAGTACTCCTCCCACCACCTGGCCTTAACTCAATCCGATTTTAAACTCACGTGCTCTTTTTCCCATCTCTTCCAGTTTGTGGAACTAAGGATGATTTCATTCTTTCATTCCAGTCTCCTCTTTTTTTACATTATTTACCTCTGCCCCAGCTTCTGCTGACCTGACTGACCTCCGGTCACACCTTCACGTATTTCAGAGACTCCTTACCTAGCCCAGTCTCTTCCTCCCTGACCCCTGCAGCGTCTGTGGCTCATGGTACTTCAGCGCTTTCAATTTCAGAAAGGATCATTTCTATTCTGCTTTTCCCACTGATCAAGTGCACTCTACACCCTGTTGTCACTTGGCAGTGACCATAAGCTCAAGTTCATTCTACTTGTGTGTATACTTTCTTATCTCCTCTTATCAAGACATCTGACCCTCCTGTCCTTATTTGCCAGGGTTGGTGGCCCACTTGCTTCTCCAGGTGTGTCTTAACCGCACCAGAGTCTCTTTCTCTGGGGGCCTTTTGGCAGCCCCTCATCCAGAGGCTCTGTCTTTGGCCCTGTGCTGACTCCAAGGGACTTATTTTTGTGTCTTCCTTATTGTTCACCCCATGTTTTTCAGGATGCCAGTGTATGTAGTAGTACCTGGCAAAAACTGTTCGGCCTGAATTGACAAGGGTTTTTTTACCCTGAAATGTTTGATTTTGCAGTAATGGAGCAAGAGGTTCATCTTGAGTTGGACTTGGGAAAGTGAGAACCAGAGGATAGGTGTGATTATCCGATGTTGGGGTGTGAGCCCGCTGCCTTTTGACTGCGTTGTGTCTCCTCTGCCGCAGTCATTCCTTCTGCCCCACAGTCTGGGGGCGGAACAGGGACAACCCTTTGCTAGTGACAGGGGCAGCTGGGAACCAGGCCTCGTAGCCTTCTGCGCGCACCAGTATCCACGCTAAGTCACATGAGGATGGCAAGTGTGTGCTCTATTTGTGTAATCTTTATTTGTGTACATGTTTGCTCTTGGACTAATACTCACAGGTATTTCTTTGACTTTTATAATCTGTTTTTTAAAAAAATCAAAAGTCCTGTTTCATTTTTGGCCATTCTGTTACGTAAGCGTAGGGCCTTTAGTAATTTATTTACCCATTCATTTATTCAACAAATATTTACCTAGCGCCGTCCGTGGTCAGGCATCATGCCAGGTATTGGCTATGCAAGCACGTTGTGGAGAGCTAATTGCCTAGTCGGTAGGAAACAATAAAGAATCCCGTGAATACACATGTAACTGCACATTGCAGAAAGTGCTACGAGGAAGGGGTGTGGAGCTCGGGCTGGGGGACAGGGGAGCTCTCTGAGGAAGTACATGACAAATGCGAGCTGAAGGGGAGGGGAGGGAGGAAGGGGTGGCCAAGAGAACCCAGAGATCCTCCCTCTCGGAGGCCTGGAAAATTTGGGTTTTTATCTGAGGGGAACCGTTGAATGGTGGTGTTAAGCAGAGGGAATGGCGTGATACGACTGAATGTAAGTGGATTTATGTGTGTTCATTTACTTTTCTTTGATATGGGGCAACTATTTTGCCATTATTTAACTGAGAAATAGTATCACAGTGATGGAGGCAGTGATGGTGCTGATGCCGGTGCCTGATAGGGATGTTTTGCTGGCAGCGTGGTTTAAATTTAGCAACACTACTATGGAAAACTAACTCTCCATGGCTTTCCCTTCTTAGATTGTGCTTTATTGAAATCTCCTTTTTTGGGTATTTTTACTTAAAAAAAAAAAACTGAAAATCACGTCCAGTTGGCATACTTCAGAATGGAAAATATTAGTGGTCTTTGAGTGATAGTTTAGGGAAAAATTAGGGTCATTTAACATCATTGCTATAACCAGGGGTGCTGTTCAGCCCATTTTGAGCCAGTGTGACGCTGCTGGTTGATAAAATACTGAAACCCTTATCAGTTGATGAATAATATAGTAGTAACTGTGAGAAGTGGTAAAACTAATGATATAATTTTCAATGTAAACTCAGTAGCCCAAGCTAATTTTATAGGATGTAGTGGGGTCCCTTTTTGAAGCACTCACTGTCTGTCTGTCTGTCCAGCCTGTGTTTTGGTGGCAGTGAGTGGCATTTCTCCACAGCACACTCATCATGGAGCTGATATCTTCTGGGGTTTACTGGAATCATCAGTGTTTCATTATCTTCAGACTTTCTAATTGCCATTGTTTTTAAATAGTTGAGTTTTAAATAGGTCTTACTTTGGTTTGTTTCTTGTTATTGCATTATATTTCTTGGGTTAGTAGTGTGTGGTGTTTGATATTTATAAGTTCAAGAATTAATTTAATGAAGTATTTTATTATAAATGAAGAGGCAACAAAGTTTGGATAAGTTTTCTTCTTTTAAATATAATCAATATGAATATTTTGACGCTGTGAGAAAAGAAAAAAGTAAATAAAAGTAATAAAACGCAGCCAAGGATATCTTTTGATACTATGCGGGAATACAAACCCAGAACAAATGATTTGTTTGTCTAGAGTGAAAAACAATTCAACAAAAAATACAAACATGAATCAGTTTCAAAAAAAAATTGAAATAACAACTTCCAAAAACATTTTATCAAAGAGTTTTGACAGAGCAAAGGAAAAAATATTTATGAAGTATCAATATGATACATTGTACAGTTTAAAATAATTTTCTGACATAAAGTATTTAATAGGACTTCAAAAATCATTTTTATATGAATGTATCATGTCAGTTAGATTTATGGTCCTGAATGCTACAAACATAAATCTACTGAGATGAAAAAACACTTTTTAGAAAACTTATAAATTAGAGCAGTAAAACTTCAGTCATTATTGACAAAGCTCCAGTCATTTCACATAAAAGTGTTTTAATAATTTACTTAAAAATGTAGTATTCAAGCCTTTGAAGATAGTATGATGGTTTCTTTTTATTTCGTGTAGCTAGAAGGGACAACATCTGAAATATATTAACTTTATTGTCGTGTTCAATAAAAATCGTTTGAATGAGAAATATTTACATGAAAACCTTATGAATTTTGTCCAGATGTTACAAGTATAGTCTTGTCTCAGCTGAAATTCTAGAGAAACTTCTTAATGTTTTCATTTGATGCTGTCTCCCTTGTATTTAGTTATCTGTGGGTGAGATATAGTTAGATAGAAAGATAAACCAAGTAAACCACTTAACATTTTTAAAAAATTTTTAAATTGTTATCTCATATTAGATAAATACTAGAGAATTAAATAATATCTAAGAACTTGGAATTGAGATAATGAAGTATTTGGACCTTGGTTGGCTGCCAAAGACTTGAATATTTACTTTAACAGAAATTGTGATATAGTATTTGAACAATTAATTTTTTAGAGATCTGGCTTTATTATGATATTCTAACCAATGTGAAATTTTTCTTTGGTTTTAGAAGATAGAAGAATTTCAGTTATTAAAATGGACATATTTATTTGATAAATAATAGGTGATGGAACATATAAAACCAAATATGGGAAACTATGATAGAGAAACAGGATATTAGAGAAATAAACAAATTTGAAATGAAACAAAATATTAAATCCAAGAGAAAAACTATTAAATTGTGCAACAAATTAAATGATGACAAATCTGAAGAATACAATAACCTTTTAATAGCATCCTTTTGATTTATTGATTCTGTAAACTTGGCCAATTGTTTGTTTTGGAAATACTGTAGATTGAAGGTAAACAAAATTTTATAAAATTAAGCCAGATAATTAAACGTGAAAGTCCAATAAATGATTTTCATGGCTTAGGTGATAATAGAAATAGTGAATATAAAAAAATCTCAATATTATTAGGGCTGGAAAAAATTGAATTTAATTGATGTTAATTCAGCAGAAGGCGATGGAAGATTTACCATGAACAATGTTATATTATAGGGAAATCTGTACATATTAAGACTTGGTTCACCCATTGTCTTTCAATTAAGTAGGGGAAGTTATTGAAAGAATTTAGTTTCTTCCATCAGTCATAGTTCAGACATTGCTTAGCTTGTGACAGATACAGAAAGATCATACCAGTAATTTCTACCATTTAACAGATAATTTGAAAATTATTAGAATGATTTGATGAATGATTGCTGTTATAATTTACATTACTTGGGATATAGTTTCATAATATGTGTAGTTCATATTATTTAGAAAATATTATAAATGGAAATACTTAAAAATTTTTGATTTATATACTTAATTTTTTATTAAAATGCTAGTTGTTAGCTATTATCACTCCTGGCATGAATAATTTTTATAAGTATATCTGCAATTAGGTGATTGTCTCATTTTATGTTTTACATAGAGTGAATTTTAACATCAAGAATTGGCTGTTATTAACCATCAATACTTTTATGTTTTTATAAAGTTTTTTGATAGTTTTGTCATTGCAAATAGTGTAAATATAGTAATTTGTGAACTTTTTTTTCCCCTTCTTATTTCATGATTTATTTTTTTACTTTTGTTATTCACAATGTAAACATTAGGCTTTCTTGTTTAAATATATTTTCTTTAAAATTACCTAATAAAATGTTGAGATTTTTTGCTGCTATGTTTAAGCCAGGAAGTTTGACTTGCACTGGTTTAAGATCTGAAACAGCATAATTACTTATCACTATTTCTCCGTACAGATTTGTGTGAAAGCCTCTAAAGTAGGTTTTAAGGTGTTTTATAGTATGTTTAAAATTAAAATTTGAAGTATGATTCACAGTGCCTACTGTGAATTGGTTCAGAATATCACATTTTTCCTAGCTTCAGCAATTGATACAGTTTGACACTAACAGTTTTGTTTTCTCTAAAGCTCTCTTCTAGCATATATAGTTTCATCTTTTCAAGCACCAATAACTAATTTTGTGTGTATGTGTTGACATTTAACATAAATCTCTGCTTTGCTATGTGGTGTGGCCAGAAGAATTATTCATTGTTTTCTAGTAAAAGAGACATTTATCTCTTCTTTTTTGTATTTACCATGTGTTCGGCAGAATAATTCACCCGCCCCCAAAATGGCCTTAATCTCAGGAACCTGTGGATATGTTACCTAACGTGGCAGATGGACTTTATTATAAAATAGGGAGATTAGCCTGGATTATCTGGGCGGGCCCATTGCAATCACAGGGGTCCTTAATAGTGGAAGGGGAAGGCAGAAGACTCCTGGGGATGTGAAGGGGAAAGGACAGGAGCAACTCCAAGCAGGAGAGGGGCTCAGCCTGCTGCTTCGGCATTTGAAGATGGAGGGGGCTGTGAGCAGAGGAGTGCAGGCTGCCTCTAGAAGCAGCTGAGGACAGCCCTGGAAGTCAGCCAGCAAGGAAACAAGGGCTTCAGTCCTGTAATCACATGGAGCTCAATCCTGCCAACAACCTGAATGTCCCTGGAAGCACATTCTTCTCTAGAATCTCCATAAAGTAATGCTGCCCTGCCAGCCCCTTGATTTCTGCCTTGGGAGACTTGGGCAGAGAAACCAGGCAAGCCTGCTGGACTTCTGACCAACAAGATCTGTGAGATAATAAATTTGTGTTGTTTTTAGCTGCTGAATTTTTTGGTAATTTGTTACAGCAACAAGAGAAAATTTATACATACTATTTTGTGGAAATTAAATGCAAAATACCTTGTATTACTGAGCAGCTCTTAACCTTGTGTTGGAGGAAATGAAAGGATGGGGAAGGGGTGAAAGAATTGAGAGGCAGGCAAAGAGGGTTTTTTCCTACTTTTCTTTTCAAAATTCTTTCGGATCCAGAGCATTAGAGCAGGGAAGCTTGACTCCAGCACTCAGTAAATTAATTATCAGTATAATTATCTGTATTACTGATATACAGTAATTATAATTTTGACTTGCTGCATGTATTAGTTGGAGAAATCATTTAATTTGTGTTGTCCTTAAAGCATAATTTTATTAAAGGGTGCTTTTAACATGTTAGTGTGGGCAAATACTTGTATTTATACTTACAATCATGCTTCTACTCAAATTTATTTGAATTATGCCCTGATTTAGGAACTTGCAACTCATCTTTTTATGGAGAAAGAGAATCTTTTGCTGTAACTTTCCTTTTTAAAAACGTGGAACATTCAAGTTGGAAGGGACTTTATTCAGACTCCTCATTTTACAAATGAGTGAGTTCCGAGAAGCTCAGTAAGTTGTCTCAGGTCACTAAGACAGGTGTGTTGCCCAGGGCCCGAGAATGTTGGTCTGTTGCTGTGGGTAGAAAATGATCTGAAGGGTTGGACCAGATGGGGTTCTGCTCCTGATTCTTCCACATGCCACTAGTGTGACTTGGGAAATTCATTCGTTTCCAAACTAGGATTGCTATAACTATAAAATAAGTGAATATGATATTTGGCAGTAAAAATGGAAGTTACTCTATAGACTTACTGGTTAGTAGCACTGTTATGATAAGCTGTCAGTCTAAAATAGGTGTCTGTAGAAAGAGCCTTTTCTACAAAAGGAAAAATGACGGAAGCTTGAATTTTAAGTAGCAGGGGTAGTTATGACAGCAGGTAGTAGAAAGTGCCTCAGAGTAAATTCTGTGTAGCTAGAGAGAAGTCACAGACTGCAAAGGAGGCCCGTGGAGGTATCATTGGCTGACTTGGAATGGCTATGCCTGTTTCGTTATGCCTTTTGCCTTTCACATTAAAGTACATGATTGACTTTATCTTCTGTGAGAAAGTACTTTAGCCTCTTTGAAGTACTGCCACTGCTGACTATTCGCTGGGATGCCTACTTACGAGCTCTGTTGATCACACCCATGTTCCAGGAGAGGCGTGAATGAGTGGCTTCAGGAATCTTTGGGTTTGCTTTTCCAAAGTTAGAGTTAGTGGAGGGCCTGGTGGAGCCCGGGTTCGGGAGCTCTCAGATGCACAGCTCAGTCCTGCTTCACTCGTATCCTGCTGCCGCTGCCAGGTGAGCTCCGCAGGACTCCCTGCTCTCCTCTTCATCCCCCAGGGACCACGTTTTCTTTTGCCTCCCTTCCTTTGCCTGTGCTGGTCTCATAGCTTAGCATGTGCTCCAGTCTGGTATACTAACCGACACTTTCACTATCCTTTAAAACTCAGCCCAAATGTCATTTCCTCTTAGGAAGTCTCCCCTCACTTCCAGCCTCAGTGAGAAGTGCTTTTTTGAACTCCGGGAGAGGCTTTTGTGTATCCCCACAAGTTCTCTGATGCTGTGTTAGAGTTGGCTGGCTTCTCTTGTCATCCTGGACAGCAGGCTCTTTGAAGGCAGGTACTGTCCTTAATTTCTGTACTCCCATTGCCCATCACAGTGCATCGAATGAATAACCACAGTGTGACCTGCCTTGAGATAGCTGGCTGTTCTAACAGGTTAATAACTAATGTGTTGGTATTTTGCAGACGCACAGGCACATGTACAGATCAGTTTATATATCAGACGTATTTGGTAAATTTTGTTCTGGTTAATTCTAGAGTCTTGGGATAATATATATTATATTGCTTTATATCCTTTTTTTCCCCTCTCTTACAGTGTGGTATTTCCCTGTGTCATTGAATGACCATTGAAAACTTGATTTTTAGCCACTGTGTAGTATTTCATTGTGTTACTATGTTAGGTATATTAAAATTAAAATTTATATAACCCTTCTATTGTCATTACCAAAGTTTCTATTATAAATAACATTGTGATAATCAGCTTTGCACAGAAATTTGTATCTCTCTCTGGTCTTTTTTCCTTCTGATTCAGGAATCACATATTTCTTATTGAGAGTTTTAAGAAGAAATAGTTGATTATGTATTTTTTTAAATTGTGAAAACCAGAATTGAGTGAAAGTGTGGGCTTTTGAGTTTAGACTTTCTGAAATTTTAATTCCCCTGTACCATCTGTAGGCTCTTGGACAAAATACTTAACTTTTCTGTGGCTCACTTTTTACCTTTCTAAAATAGGGATTTGTATCAATCGGTATAGGCCAGGTTATCATTGAAGTAACAAACAACTCCCAAATCTCAGTGGATTACCACAACAAAAAATATTTATTACTCATGTTTTGTGTCCATAGTGGGTTAGCACGGAGGCTGTGTTTATTGTGGAAATTCTGGGACCCAGGCTGATGGAGGGTTCATCTTAATTTACACTTCAAAAGGCCACATAAGGAGGTAAGAGAGAATGTAGCTCTTAAACTTTCTGCCTGGAAGTGACAGGCTTTCATTGCACTGGCTAAAGCAAGTCTCATGGCTCTCTGCCTGAGCTCAAAGGCTGGGGATGTAGAATCCTTTTGCAGGGAGAATTTGCATCAAATACTTGCAAATAGTAGTACAGTCTGCCTCTAGCTAGCAACTCATGAAGGGAAACATGAAGGGGACATATATGGTACATGGTAGCCTACTACATGGTAGTGATTGATTAGTGTTACCTAATATTACTGATGGTTTCTCTGGAAAGTACTAATTATCTGTTATAAGAAGTTATAAATGGCCTTAGGACATGATGAAACCTAGCATCCATACTTACTTTTTGGCAGTTCTAGTGTATAAAAACTTTTAGCTAAAATGCATTGATAGATAAAAATTAAAACTGCATCTTCATGATTTGAATATAGGTTTCTTCTGTAAACTTTACAATTTAAATTTATCATTTTCTTTAGATCACAGTAATGAAGTTTTTACAATGAACAGTTTCTGAATTAATTGGATCCACTAACTTTGAAAACCAGTGCATTTCCTCACTGGAGAATGTACTTACCAATTAAAACATTCTGATAAAGCATTCTTATGTGAACATACATCTGGCCCACATTGGTTTTGCATTCTCTAAACTGTTAACATTAGTTTCATTTCTTGATTTTTGAACAAAGGAGTACTGCATTTTTTCAATTTAGAGTTAAACCTGTTTCATGTGAATAGTTAGATAAAAAAAATTTTTTTAAGTCATTCTGTAATACTTGGTTGAAATCATGAATAATGATGTAACATGAATATCAGTGATTTTTCCCCAGCATGAAAAAAAATTATTTTTATTATTTTGCTCAGCAATCTAGTATCATAAATCTAGGAATGTCATTTTTTAAAACTTCTAAATAGCATTGATAATTAAGTCTTATAAACTTAAACTAGGTACAGCTGATGTTAAATTTGGTTCCCTTAAAATGCAGAATGAGAATTATGAGAATTCTGGTAAACAGAATTCTGGTAAACATCCTGACCTGTCACCACAGGTTAGTTTTGGTACTTTATAAAAATGGGATCTGTAGTATGTACGTTTTTGTTATGTATTTTATGTATCATTGTATTTGTAAGTAAAATATTCCATGTTAGATATAATCATGGTTTTGTTCATTGCTATTAATATGTAATATTCTATTGTGTGAATATTGTTCTCTTACCCAATGTGCTTTAAAGTTTTGATAGCACTAAAACTTCATTAATTTTTTTTTTTGTAATTTTTAAGGGTATTTTTACAAGTCAATTATTTTACTTTAGGATATGAAGTCAAAATAAATGGAAGTCAATAATAGCCACCAATGTTCACGTTTATAGCTTGCACCAGTTTAAAATCTAGCTATTTGTTGCACAAGTAGAAATGTATTTTCACTTAGAAAATGGGTTAGCCTGCTAAAACAGTAATGATTTTACAGAATTGAATATTTGGAGGAAGAACTCTACTTTTGTGCTGAACTTTGAATTTTTTGGTATATTGTTTTCCTTTCCTAAAAGACAAGTATCTGTGTTGCAGCTGGGAGGCCCGAGTACCCAATTTTCTCAGTTTTCACATTTGTGAGATGGGGAGGCAGCCTGACATGGGTGTCAGGAAGAACATAGACTCCGATTAGGTCGGACAAACCTAATTGAAATCTTAGCTCCTCTCTTCGCAAGTCATGTGACCAGCACAACCCCTCTGAGTGTAACAGCCTTTTCAGAGTTGCTGGTGAGGATTAGATGGAATGGACGGTACACACACCTGGCCAGGGTAGGGGAATTAGAAACTTTTTTCAGTCACCTTGCAAGGAAGTTGTAAAGATGTGAAGGAATCATATGATCTTCTGAAAGCCACTCTGTATTACCTACATTATGTACTGAACCACCAACGTAAACGTGGTCAGGGAATTGAGAAGACTTTAGAATGATTCCTCTTTTTTTTAAGTGCATAGATGCTCATTCTTGTTGGCTGTGTAGCTGGATTTCAGTCTCTAAAGTATAAGCAAATCTTTAATATTTAATCCCTTAATTGCACACTAAAAAAATACCTTTTTTAAACTTTTTTTTTGAAAGTTGCCGTTCCCGATGCCACCTCCTCTGTGAAATCTGCCGTGTTCTCTAGTGTGCACTCCTCCTCCCTTGCATTGGCCTTGGACCTGGTAAGTCTCTGCTCCCAGCAGATTGTAAGCTCCTTGACGGCAGGACCGACTCTTATGGGCAGGTGCCTAGAGGAGAAACTTCTCGTAACTGGTGGGATGAACAATAGCCAACTAGGCTTTTTGAAATCTGTTGCTTTTCAGTCAATTTACATGATTTCATGAAATGCAAAGGAGTTTAAAAACTTTTGGCCAGAGATAGCTGAAAGCTTTTCTCATTAAATACTTGTTTTCAGCATTCCATACAGTTGAATTGGTTGAAATATTTTCTTCTTATTTGTGAAAATTAATCTTTACCTGACACACAAATGGAATGCTCAGATGGGAAAATGAAGTGTGGCTGGTTGGTAGCAATGATGAGTCACACAAGAGTTGGGTGAGGGGGTCCGGGCAGCAGTGCCATAACTCTGCCATGGAAGTGTTAACTGGGCTGGCCACGCACACAGTGAAGGAGAAAGGCAGCAGAAGTCACTGGGTGCTGATGTTCACATCAGGTTGTCTGCAGCCAGCTGGCCGAAGCGTGTTGCTAGTACTCAGGAGGGACTCTTCCCTTTCCTTGCCGCCTCCTGAGCCTGTGAGGTTACTCAGACTATGTGAATTCCTCTGGTGGAGTTACTACCCCACTATCGTCTTGAAAATTTGGCAAGCCAAACTAATTTTGAGAACTTTTCTACTTGAGCTGTGATACAAAATCAGTTTTTTAAAGAAGTTTTGGCTCTAGTTACTACCTTTAAAAAAAAAAAAAAGTGAGAGACTATTTTTATTTTTGTTTAATGGGAAGGTACTTTTGTTTTTGGAAAACTAGATAAAACTTTTAGTACCAGTTTTATTGAACTTTCTTCTACTTGGTCTTATTCTACTGATTCTTATCTAGTATATGTTCTTTGTTCTTCATTATTCCCCAAACAGAATCATATGGAACGTAGTAAAGAAGGGAAAGATTATTAAGAAGCTTAGGAATATTATTTCTAATTGAAAATTGAGAGTTTCTCACCCTCAGCACTGTTGGCAGTTTGGGCCAGGTAACTTTGTTGTGAGGGTAGTGCTGTGCTTTGTAGGATGTTTAGCACCGTCTATGACCTCTACCCACTAGCCACCAGTATCCCTTCCCCCTCTGATTGTGACTCCTAAAGATGTCTCTAGACATTACCAAATGTCCCCTGGGGAGCAAAATCATCCCAGTTGAGGACCACTGATATACTCTTAATTAAGCTCTAGACAGTATGGAATCTGGTTAATAGTGCAGGCTCTGAAGTCAGATTCCCTGGGATGAAATCCCAACTCTTCTTTGGCCAAGTGACAACCACTCTGACCCTCAGTTTTCTCATCTCTCAAGTGGGAGAAAATATTATTACTCAACTCGTAAGTTAGAATAAATGAGTTAATGCACGGAAAGTTCTTTGCTTTAAGAATGGCTCCCAGCATATTATAAATGCTCAATAAATGTTAACCATGATTATTACTACTTATAAGACTATTGGGTATTATATTATGTCTTATTTTTTCACCATATCATAGAATGGAGTCCTAAGGGGAAATCATAAGTGAGAACATTTCTTTGCAAATTAATCTTAATTTTGAAAAGCTGCATTGCTGTGTTTTCTGGTAGGCAGTGTGAATGGATATCGGACTCTTTCGACAAGTTCCTTTTCTTTCCTGTCTTTGGTTGTGATCCCCTGACCGCCTACCTCGTATTCTAAGTGAGAAACTTGGTATTGTGTTAACCTCTGCTTTCCCATAAATCCCAGGCGAGTGTCCAGATCTGTACAGTCGGCTTCTCCACTGACCATGATCCCGGTGTGGACATCTGCAGTGGTTTGGGAGTGGACTGATGGATGAACCCCTGGCAGTCTTCCCTTCACTCCAGGCCTTAGTCTCTTCATGCCTATTAGATCTGACTCTTAAATACTAAATAGGCTTTGAATGTAACAAGTAACTCTCTCCTTCACACTGAGAGTGTCTGCCCAGTGACATCGCTTCACCTGGTTGAAAACCTTGAATAATCCCCCATCATACACCAGACAAGCCCCCACGTCCAGGGACTGGCACACGAAGTCTTTCACAGAGTGGCCCCCATACCTTTCCAGCCTCCTTTCTCCACTGGGACCCCATTGCTCTGCTTCAAAATTCAGACAGTGGAGAATTGTAAGAGATTACTACATTTAGGATCTTGTCTTTTATGTAGGTGAAAATAAGGACCAAGTGTTACTAGAATTCAAGAGCCAGCTGTGCAAAATTAAAATATCCCATCACTCACTGTGTGCAATGATGACCCTAATGAATGCAGAAGAATTCACTACCCGCCGATGAGAATTCAGTCTAGAACTGTGAACTGGATGCTCCTTAATTTAATGATTTTCCTCGATGCATGTTTTGTTTCCACAGCTTTTAATAAAATGTTGTTTGGCATCTGTGCAGATGGATTCATGCAAGCCAGAGGTAAATAAGTCTAGAGAATGAACAGAGTCTTTCTTTGGTATCCTTTGTAGCCATCCCTGTAAAGGGGGATCCCCCACCAAGTCGTGCTTCTAGAAATCCCTGTGGCCCAGTCTTGACACTGTTTATTTGTAATGTTGTGTCTTTATGCCTGCTGCTTACCATTTTGCCATTCCCTTGTTTTCTAGTCGGGATGTGGGTGTGGAGAGACAAACACCGGAGCTGCCAGGAGAGCACCGAGCTGCCCCTCCCCACGGGCAGTGCTCTCCCAAGGCACCTGCTCCTCGTACTTCTTCTAGGTGCTCAGCGCGTCCTCCCTTTCCCCTCACAGCTGGTTTGAGGCTGAAGCAGTTTTCCACAGCATCTGTTCACCAAGGTAGTTCTGAAGCTAGCTGGGCATTTTAATGGCCATAAAACAGAATTGCTGTGCAAAAGGCCTTTCAGCAATTTAGCTAAAGGCTGTAGAAGCAGTGGAGATATTTTCATTTAGGAAAATTGGCACTAATGAAACAGGTGGGGATACCTTTCCTCTAAACGCCACCATCTTCTGTGTTTAAATACCACAAACCACTCATCAGAAGAAACTTTACCACCTTGGCTGTTTTGATTTATATTAAACCTTTCTTTAGATTTTGGAGTGATTCCGCAGAGATCGTTTGGTTGTAAATGGGAATCAGGTGTCAAAAAGCCTGTGTGTAGCTGGCAGTTTGGCCATTCTTAGACGCCATGCATGTGTGTGAGCTGTGGTCGGCAGGTGCAGTGTCAGGCAGAATGTGGGTGGCACTGTGGTAGGAGCGTCTCATCACCATAGGTGTACTCACAGTTGACCGAATATGGCTTTTATTTGACTCCAAAATGTTAATTTATGATTGGTGGGGGGGGAGGTGGGACTCTGATACAATTCGGTGTTTACTCATCTGTTAAGATGAATTCAGTAAGTACAGAAATGCTCAAAATATTATGACTGATTTTTAAAGACAATTTCCAGGATTGTGGAGTTTAGATGATATAAATAAGGGTTAATACCAAGTGACTTTAAAGGCTAGAGAGAAGTAAGAGTTTCCTTAGGAGTTACTTCCATCAGCTTAGACTGGAGATGAGGTGGCTTAGACTAGTGAGATGACTAATTTTGTTGTTAACTTGCCATGGCCATGGTGCCCATATACGTGGTCAGACTTCATTCTGCATGTTTCTTTGAAGGTGTTATTGGATGAGATTAACAGTTAAATCTCTGGACTTTAAGTAAAGCAGATTGTCCCCCATAATGTGGGTAGGCTTCATCCAGTCAGGTGAAGGCCTGAATAGAACTAGAGATTAATGTACCTCAACCAAGAGGGAATTTGCAGCAGACTGCCTTTAGACAAACTGTAGCATCGGCTCTTCCGTGGGTCTCCAGCCTGCCAGCCTACCCTGCAGATTTTGGACTGGCCAGCCTCCACTATCATGTGAGCCGATTCCTTAACAGAAATCTCTTGCTATGTAAATACCATCCTATTGTTTTATTTCTCTGGAGAACCCTAATACAACTAGGGTGGTGGCAGTGAAAATATAGGGATGTGAGCATATTTTTGAGGAAGAAACAACAAGATTCTCTCAGAGGAATATTTAATTGTAATTAATGGGTGGAGATGCTGTTCACTCAAGTGAAGGCAACAGAGAGGAGCTGGGCTAGGGAGAGATTCAAGGGTTTGGTTTGGGACCTGTTTAGCTTGAAGTGCCAGTGAGCTGTGGCTGGAAGGGTTGAGGGCACAGATTGGATATATGATTCTGGAATGCAGCAGTGTAGAGAGGGGCAGGAAATTTAGTACTGAACACTAGACAGTTCACCATTCAGGAAAAGACTGAAAAGGAGTGACCAGAAAACGAGGAGAACCAAGAGAGCTTGGCATCATGGAAGACGAGAGCAAGAGTCCCAGGCCAAGAGTTAGCTGACAACAGCAGATGCTGCTGGGTGGTCCAGTAAGATGAGGGTTAAAAGGATGGGCCCATTAGATTTGACCACTTGCAGAATGGTGGTGACGATTGCTGACATAAATCTGACAGAGCACTGGGAGCAGGGTCCAGCATGGCGTGGCCTGAAGGGCGAGTAGGAGATGAGGAAGTACAGAGCCCGCCATGGGGCAGCTCTTCAGAGAACATGCACAGTGGTGGGGAACAGCAAAACTGGCGGGGGTGATGAGGGTTTGGGGGTCAAGGGAGGTGTTTATTTTTTACTTTTTCATGATGGGTGATAAGAGGGCATGTTCAGATGCTGATGGAGATGACCAGTACAGTGGAATATTGATGATGAGGAGAGGGAGAGCATAAGTGAAGGACCGCCTTGCGAAAGTGAAAAGGAAACGTGTCCCAGCACAGGTGACTGTGTGGAAGGGCATCATGAGGTGTAAGGGGAGGGAAGGAGAGGGGTCCTCTGCAGGCAGGTTTGCTGTTGAGGGGGATGAGAGGTGGCCCATCTGATGCTTTTCTCTCCTCAGTGCCAGATAAGGGAATGGGTGACAGGAAGCGAGTTTGAAGAAAAAGGTAAGGAGAGTGGGGAAGAAGGTTTTCTCTAGATACTCCAGAAACAGAGTTGCTAGGATAGCATTGGGAGTTTCAGTTTGAGGAAAACAGGGTACTGATGAGTAATTAGAGATATCCAAGAGCATTGGTAAAGGGATTTGAGAAAGTAATCTGTAAGAGTGAGAGGTTATATATATGGTGTGAGTTAAGGGGTCTAGTTGTATTATTTTCTGGAGAAGCAGTTGTGCCCCAGCCCTTTTATTGAACAGTCCTTTTTACAAACTTTACCTGCCGCCGTTCCTGTGTATTAAACTTCCATATTATACTTGGATCCCTCTTTGGCTCTCTGTTCCATTCCCTGGATCGGTTTGTCTCTTGCTGTGTAACATTTCACTATCAGGCAGAGCAGGTTCCTTCAACACATGTGCAGTAGTTTCTCCACACCTACCGCCTAGAGGGAGTTGCTTGGTAAGACGTAAGTTCATTCTCAGTGTCATGAACTATCACCAAATTGTCCACCAAGATGTTTGTAACAGTTTACACTCCTACCAGCAGTATTTCTGTTTCTCTACATTTCTCACAAATACTTGATGTTATCAGCTTAATAGTTGCATTTTGGGGAGAGAATTTTGTTGACCTCTTCATTTCATCATGTGGGAGTCAGAAGGCTCAAGGTTTTTATGTATTTGGGTAAATTTGTCTCTCCCGCACCTCTTTTTGTGGCGTATGCTTTTGTGTCTCTTGTTTAAATGATCTTTCCATATCCTGATGTCATAGAGATTGTTTCTGATATTGTCTTTTAATAAGTTTAAATGTTGTGCTTTTTGTAGGTAGGAAGTTAAACCATCTGGAATTTATTTCATTTAGGTTGTAAGTTAAGACCCATGTAAGTTTTCCCTGTAGATAAACAATCATTTTCTAAGTAGATAAACAATTTGCACTGTACTTTCGCTCATTAACTTGTAATGCTTTCTCAATCAAATATATGAAACCCCTACATAAACGTGAGGACCCACACGTATAGCTCTCTGTTCTCTTCCATTGGTCCGTTTATCCCTGTACAGCATCATATCTTTTAAATTATTGCACCTTTATGATAAATCCTAATGTCTGGTAAGATAAGCCCCACTCACCTTGTTCTTCAGGAGTGTCTTGACTATTCTTGGCCCTTTTCTCTTCCATATGAATTCTAGGATCAAATTGCCAGATCCCATCAAAAGGCATGTTAGAGTTTTGTTGGGAATTTCGTGTAATTTGTAGATTAATTTGGGGTAAATATTATATAGTATTGAGTCTTCCTATCCATTAACATGATCTCTGTTTAGGTCATCTTTTATGATTTTTAGTAAGGTTGATCTACATAGAGATCTTTCATATCTTTAAAAAAATTTAGACCTAGGTAACTTATGGTTATGATTGCTATCATAAATTATACTTATTTTTAAAGTTACATTTTACAATTCTTTGTTTTGGGGGGAAAAGGAGCACTGTTGATTTTTGTATATCCATGCATATAGTTGCTGGTTCTGTTTTCTACCTATTCTTTGGTTAATTTTGGTATTTCTATATTGTATTAGAAAATTTTCTCTCTGCTCTGGATTTACTAAGTTATACATAATATACAGTTGTATTTCTCTTAATCATTCATATCTGTAATTATATCACCTTTCCTGTTTCTAATATTGTATGGCTTTGTTTCACTTTTCCTTTTTTCTCTTTTTTTTTTGCGTTGATATTTTTCATTTTACTCATAGTTTCAAAGAGCCAGCTTATGACTTTACTTATTTTTTCTACTGTTATTTATTTTCTTAAATATTATTAAATTTAGCTCATATCTTTTCCCTCTCTTCCTACAATAATTCTATAAACAAAAACAATTTTATTACTGTCATGTATGAGCCAAAAGTTTCTCTGTTGCTGCCCAAGGTCTTTCTCATGAGAGTAATCACATGATGTTTCTGAATCATCCTTAGTGATTATCCTGAATGTCTCTACATACCCATATTTGGAAACCGAATGTTGCGGTTCTGCTTGGGATCTAATCACCATTGACTTCTGTTTTTGTTTATACGAGGGACAGTTTAGTTGGGTCATTTCTCTTCCTTATATGTTGCTGCTGAGGCAGAATCCAGTTAAAGTACCAAGAACCATGAGAATGAAAGTGTTCAACTAATCACAGATGGTAGATTCCTAAACTTAATTAAAAACCATTCTTTATTATCGGGAATTTTAAAATGGAAGATTATATTTAAAATAATACATTAATTAAATCTACCCAAAGCTTCATGGTTCTTCCTGTTGATTTCTCATGGTGTGGTTAGCAGTGAACTAAGGTTTTATAACTAGCAAGTGTGAGTGAAAACCGCCCTATAAATAATTAGCTCTAATGGCCTGTTTAACACAGTCATCCTGATTTAAACACAAACCCTAGTGGTTATATAGACAGATAAAAGTTGGTTTGGTAAATTAAAATATGTAAACATAAATGATAAACCAGCCAGCTATTTCTTCATTATTTACATATAATTTTAATTCAGCTTACCAGGTTCCAGAGATTTAATTAAGCTGTACTGCAAGTTCTATTTATGGTCATGCCGTAGACATAGGTGGTACTCAATAAATCTTTGTTGACTTGATGTTGATTGGATGTACCTGGAGTTTACCTTCACTCTAGAAATTACTCTGCCTTACATGGGTGGCAACACTAGGTATATTCAGCTCGTAGACAATAGATCTATATCAAGCTTAGGTTTTCTGGCAGTCAGCAGTTTAAGTGATTAACAATGGAGTTCTTGTAATAGAGGGAGCATTGATTTAAAGAATTCAAAGCCTCAGTAAAAATGTTTATATTCTTTGTAATCCGGGTTATAATTCATTTTCAAAATACTTGTTGTTACTGTTGCTTGAGCAAAGCAGAAAGTATTTCCATCCACTTTACTTGGACCACACCACACTGCTATAATAATAATGAGAGCTCAAATACAGAGTGCTTGCTGTCTACCAGATACTGTGCTAAGAGCTTTTCATATGTTCCCTTATTTTTCCTCACAGTAGTTTCACGAGGTAAGGCCTTTATCATTTCCATTTTTCGGATGAGAAATCTGAGACACAGAGTGATTACATAACCTCCCCAAGGCCACACAGCTGGTGAGAGGGGGAGTGTATCTCAAGTCTGGGTCTTTCTAATGCCTGAGCCTCCTTTCATAACCGCCACACTCTATTACCTCCTCTTACCATATAGGGTACAGTCTAGAACTGGAAGTGATGACTAAGAAGGAAAGAAACCTCATTAAAAGCTGGCAAGATAATCAGTATAACCACCACTCAAGCAAAAATACATACCCACGTGTTGAAAGATAAGATTTTCGATTTTTGAAATGCTGATGACTGTAAGTGAACAGTGAATAGTTTGGGCAAAGATGATTCTTTTTTGAGTAACTGAACTCCTGACTCAAGTCTCTCCGTATTAAAGTTCCTGTTAGACTAGTTTTTAATATCATAGTGGGCCTTAGCAGAAGAACCGTTGGCATTTTCTTTATTTAGCTTACATTTGCATTTCAAACAAGCATGCTGATTGTTTGGCTTATGGATTTTGCCTGTTTAATGACCATTAGTGATCATTATTAAATGAAACTGTCTAAAGATTTCACAGATTTGTTTGGATTTCTTAGGCCTTTTTTAAATATTAAAACAGTACACAATCATCTTTAATATTAAAATACTTCAGATCTAGGCATAGAATGCTAATTAAAATAACATTAAGCTTTGGTCTTTAAATGTGAACTCAAGGAAGAGCACTGGCCTATGAATTTGGAGGCCTGGAACTTGCTCCCTGCTATGGGGGTCCACACAAACGATTCACTTGCTCTGAGCTCTAGTGAGGGAGCTATAAAATGCACCTGCACATAAGAACTGTTTCCCTGCAGTTCTTCATATTCATTATCTATGAAAGGATGATTCTGGATGATTCTGGCAGTTGTTTCTCCATGAGAGTGTTACTTAGGAGACATGTAGAAGATAAAGATAAGCTAGAACCCATGATAGATTTTTTTTCAAGTGGTAGGTCTGCAAGCTGCCTTCCACTTGATGTGAGATAGTCATTTAACCTGAGTCTTAGACAATAATGTATCCAGCAATGATAGATACCCAGGAAAGATCTAGGGATTTTAAGAACTGTAGCACTGGTACTCTAGTTTTATGTTCCTGTGTACAGAGAATTTTTTTTTTTTCCAGGGTGGATGAGTAGATGGATAGGTGGGTGGGTGGATGTCGAATGGATGGATGGATAAGAGGATGTAGAGATTTTTCCATGCATTCAACCAACATTTTTAAGAGCCTACCATATAGATGTTATTTTGAAAAAGGAAAATACTTCTCCCTGTATACTTTGATTGAATTGTATTGTCGAACTTCACCTGAAACCATTCCGTTCTCATAGGCTGTCATCCACTTCATCGCAGAATTGGTGAAGTGATGCTTTTGAGCTGCTAAGCATCTCTTGCTCTCAGCGGGTGGCTCACTTGCACCATAGTTTACCGAGATACAGTTAGGAATGTTTTAACCAAGAATCCAGCTAGCTAAGTATTTATAGTAATGCCATCGATGGTCACTCAGTTCATATTCTTTTTCTACAAAGGCTGAATCCTCATGGCTCAAGTCATTTTAAAGTTAAAACAGGCTTCTTAACCACAGGCTTACAATAATATTAATAATAACTCACTATGGTTACAAAAATGTGTAGAACATTTACTGTGTGCTAGATATTGTTCTAGCACTTGACATGTGTTAACTTGTCTATTCTTACAACTCGATTAGATAAGTTCTGTTAACAGATGAAGAAACTGAGGCACAGCGATGCATGAGATAACCTGCCGTTGTCATACAACTAGTAGGTGATGTGCCAGGTCTTCAAAGCCCAACCTAAAATGGTACAACTGAGGCCATAAAAGTTATTTTTTCTAGCAAAGAAATACTCCCTTATTGTCACCAAATAACAATGAGGGGGGAGGATAATTGTACCATGCTTGTAAATATGGAAGGAAAAAGTATATAGGACATCATCCCTTTAGTAAAAACAATATATATTTTTAGGAAATTTTGCCTTGTATATAAAAATAATGCATTAATATTTGCTCTTTTATCTTTTGCTTAGTTTTCGGTTTTTCTGTAATGGGTGTACATAACTTACTCTGAAATAGTTCAGGCAAAAAAATATGTTTGTGTATATGTACCTCTTTGTCCACATACACACAAAATATATATAAAAAGCTTATGTGTGTGATGCATGTAGAGGGCTTCTGTATCTGTAAACTTTCTTTTCTGGGAATTGTCTGATTTATTGTGAAAACATGAGTGTTTATTTCAAATCAGAGTTGGACAATGAAGGACAAAGCAGCGATTCAGACTGCAGTGAAACAGTTAAAACATGATGTTTATGAGGCCATTTATTAGCTTTATAAAACAAAGATTTACTAAATACTGCTAAGGGTGCCCATACCTTGCAGGTGCTTGTGAGCAAGATAGGTTCAGTCTTCATCCTGGTCAACCTTGCAGCCTGGTACAAGCTCATACAAGTGATGAGGGCTATTGTTTTGGAAAGGGATTATGGCTGTATGTACAGGGGCTCCCACCCTACTCTGAAGAGTAGAGAAAATCAGCTTCTACAGACAGTGACTTTTCAGCTCAGTCTCCTGAAGAAAGATTAGGAGTTAACTGTGTTAAATAGTGAGTGGGATAGAAGGAGGATGGAAAAAATATAGAATGAAGAAAAAGTAGCCAATGCAAAGGCCCCTGTAGCAAGAGAGGATAATGACAATTCCTGCCTCTGGGCGGGAATAGAGACCTGAGAGCACTGAGCAGACTGAGCTCCCAGAAGAACTTGTCAGCCCGAATATCAGGAAGACATTAGAGGACTTTCAGCAGGGACCTGCTGATGGGATTGAATTTCCATCTTAGAATAGTCACATTGGTGATTGCTCTGATGTTGGAGAAATGATTAAAGATTTCAAAGTTGGTCAATACCCGGAGATCAGTTAGAAGCTGTTGTTCAGACAAGGGGATGTGATGTTTTAGGCTAAGTTTGTGGCCGTGAAAATAAAGAGTAGTGAACGGCTTAGCATGACATTGACGTAGTCGATTAAGCTGGATGCGCGGATTAATCCTTAGGCTGGTTGGATGTGGCAGGTGAGAGGGTGAGAAGCCTAGGGTGACCCCAAGCTTCTGACTTGAGGAAATGGAAGGATTCTATGAATCCTGGAGGGGGACCACAGTCTTTTTGTTTGTGGGGAAAGGGGAGAGAAGAAGATGATTTCAGTCTTGGATATGCTGAATTTGAGGCATTTCTGGGACCTACAAGTGCTAGCATTCAGAAGCCCATAAGATGTTTGGGTCTGGGGCTCAGAAGTGAGGTTTGGGTAAGATTAGGGAGATTTTGGCAAAAGATGGTGTTTGGAGAAAGAGCAGCGGAGCTCCTGTAAGAAGAGCTTTTAGACCGTTGAGAATACTGAGTATATTCGAAGGGCCGGGTAGAGAGGGAGGAGTCTATGAGTTAGGTCGGGGGTGGGATGAGAACCTGAGGGGCTTCAAGACCAGGGAGTGGGCAGCAGACTCAGGGGCTGCAAGAGGTCAGGAAGAGAGGGCTGAATAAACCCTGCCAGCACCCTGCGGGGTGCCCTTACGCTGGAACATGGAGCGCTGGAGACAGCATGGGTACATACTAGCTTGGGTGGGCTGTGACATTGGGGGTGGGGGTGAAGATATGGGGATGGCAAGCCAGGAACTCCTGGAACTGGACTGTGAATGGGAGATGGGAATGTGATATTGATGGGGAAGTAGAGTCAAGGAAGAGTTTTTGCTAATTTTTTTTAATATGGAAGAGTTTTGCTTAAATGCTAAAGATCATGAGCCTGTCGGGAGGGGGAGTGATAATTCAGGGGGAAGATAATTGATTAGGCAGGCTCCTAGAGGAGGCGGGTGAAGTGGCCTGAGCTTAGCTAGGACTGACCTGAAAAAGCATTAAAACCTTTTCTGTTGTAACAGGAGAACGCAGGAAAGCTTGCAAGTGTCAAAGGCAGTGACTCGGTGCAAAGTTAAAATGAATGTTTAAAAAGCAGAATTATAAGTCTGCAGTGAAATCCTGTGATTTCAAAAGTAAATAAAATTTTGTACCTTCAGATAGAATTCTTTTGGAGCTGGAGACATGCTGGTTGGCTCTTGTCAAGCACAGCACCACTCCAAGGAGGTGTTGCAGGGACCTCTAATGGCTTTGAGGCACCTGTGTCCTGGGATTTCTCTGTCGGTCACACTAGCCTTTGCTGGGTGTGGGATCTAAGGAGGGCAGCAGTTAACTAAATGCATTTGAAATAAAAGGCTGTTCTAAGTATCACGGTGTTTAAGGGGATAATGGGAGAGTTGGATTTTTTTCCTGTAGACTAATCAGTAACCATTATTTTGATGCATGCAAAGACTACAGATAACCTACCAAACAGCACTTAGCTTTCAACCAGATGGTCCCAGCAGGAAGTGCAGCAGCTACTCAGAAGTTCACTGTCTCAAAGGTTGAGTACTGACGTGACACACTTCATTTACTAGGGTGTTTGCAGTAGGAAGGTGACCTAATTAGAACAAATGGTAACTTCAGGAACTTTCTGATTACAAGGCCAGTGCCTCAGATTACTTCCCTTTACTAGATCAAAACAGATTAGTTGTGACTTGTTGCCAGAATTAGAGAAACACAAAAGTTACACTCAAACGTAGGTTTGTGTATCACCTTTCCATTTCCCTTTCAAGAAAAGAAATTTTTAAAGTTATTCTTAGTTGACGAAGTATCTCTTTTGCCTGTACCCATCTTAAAATATTCTCCTTCACCAGATGGATCACACTTGATAAACCTTTTAAGAGCTTCCTTTCAGTTTAACTTCATTGTTCTGGTTATAGCAAGTGCTCCATCCAGTAACTTGTCATTTCAGAGTTCAGTAAATGACTCTTTTCACGTGCTAGGCTGCATGTGATATTTCTATTTCCAGTATTCCATTAAAGGCCACTTTGTTTTTCTAATGGTTCTACATTTCTAGAATACACAGAGTGATTCCCTTCACATGTTTCAAAATAACATAAAAATCCTGGACTTTCTCACCAGCCCACGCAGTATTCTGTGACTTTCTCTTTCCTCCTTGAACGTTTCCTTTATTTCCTGCTGTTGAGTGTTTTATCAGTCTAATACCAATTTCCCGCTCAGCCTATGGCTCTCATACACTGGCTGTTAACCTTTGATATGGAACTCAGTCAAGTGTTTTCTGAATTCCAAGATCACTGCTACTCCTTTTATTAAACTTGTCGGTATTATCCTCAGAGGGATTTGCTGCATGTTATGTGAGAATGACTTGCCGTTCCTGAAAGCATGTTGGCTATGCCTAATCAAATTGTGTTCAGCAAGTTATCAAATAAGGGCCCTTAGTTTTCAGTGATTACAAGGTATTGAATTATAAGTCTGCAGTGAAATCCTGGGGAGATGGTGGAAATTAATAAAAAAAATTACCACCCAACAGCAGAGCGAACATAAGGTTTTAAGATTCATGAGTTGTA
Source organism: Propithecus coquereli (assembly GCF_000956105.1). Classification (NCBI taxonomy): domain Eukaryota; kingdom Metazoa; phylum Chordata; class Mammalia; order Primates; family Indriidae; genus Propithecus; species Propithecus coquereli. Next base: position 2,184,328 of record NW_012154507.1, on the reverse strand, counting down.
TCATTTCTCACCACCCTTAGACACGTGCTAAGATTACTAGATCCTAATAAATAATATTCTCTGCACATTGCCAACAAGGCCAGTAGAGCAAAAAATTACTGAATAATCTCTGTATAAATCTTAATGCTGTTGTCATTGTCATCACATCAAAATCAGAACAGCTTACACTCTCGACTGATGACTCTATCCCCGTCACTGTACTAAGAATTCGATATATATTACATCATTTACTTACTTAAACGGATACTTTTTGAGCCCCTACTATGTACCAGGTACTATGATAGGTACTGGGGACATTATACTCAGTACCTTCAGGAATTTATAATTTAATGGGAGATTCCAGCAAGAAAATCAGAAGTCTCACTAGAACATGATACTATTGGGGTATGTTAGGAACAGGGACCGATTTTTCTACCATGTTCATTTTCCTTTAGCAGATTGTATTTATGTGGAAATGCAGGTTCATGTTGTGTGGATAAAACACAATTAAGCTTGAACGTCACCTAGACCCAGAGGAGAACAACAGGTGGGGAGATTGCTGGGAAAAGAGGGCTGGATGCCAGGTGGGATTTAGCACCAGCTAAAAGCTGAAAGGGGTAGAACTGTGAAGACAGCTGAAGCTCTTCTTGCCTGGCCAGAAGGTAGAGTGTCTGCATCGGCAGGGTCCACCAGGAGAGAGCAGCAGCTCTGACCAGGAGTGGACCTTGTTGCCTTTGGCCGTCCTGGGAACATGGTCATCGTGCTGTCTCTGGATGGACTCTGGACCTTTATCCAAATGACAGGTACATTGGGGGTTCAGGCCAGGGCTCAAAAAACAAACATAAAACTAATCTTTTCCAGACATATAGGCAATAAAAGCCAGACGCCTCTTGCATATCACACGTGGCACTGGTGCCTAAGTTCAAAGTGCTGTGTTATGAAGGTGCATCAGCCAGTTTTATAGAAAAAGCTGTCACGGTTTAGGAGTCAGTCTGGTGAACAAAGAAAGAATCATTCTTGAGTGCTTGCCAGGAGGGGGCAGGTGCCGGTGGGGAAGAGATTGTCTCAGGAGCTCCTGCTGAAGCTTGCTTACCGTTGCACACAGGTGCCATGGAAGCACCTAGGAGGGCAACCTAACCTAGTTTCAGGGAGGCAGAGAGACCTTTTCAGAGGAGATGATATCCAAGACCTGAACAATAAATTGGAATGCAGATTAGGGGAAGGAAAAGAGGGGAAATGACTGTTCAGGCAGGCACAGCAAAATCTGCTCCAAAAATTGAAAGCATTTCCATTTGACTGGAAGGTGTAGGAGAAGGGGGACTGTTAGGATATGGTTACCTCTGAGTTTTTCCTTCTGTTGACATTTGCACTAGTGGTACAAAAGCAGTGGTGGGTAAAACTGCTGGCACTTTAGCGTGAAGCAGTGCACTGGCTCCAAACTGTAGTGACTTTATTCTTCATTGCCACAGAGCACCTACAGTTTTAAAAAAATGCGGTTTCACTTGTTGAAGCAGTAACATTATTTTTATTAAATCTCCACCTTTGAGTACACCTTTTTACAGGCATGATGAAATGGGAAATACGTACATACCAAAATATAATAGTTATCTCTAAGAAAGGCAATGTGTAGTTGTTGACTCGCCAGCTCATCTAGCCACTTGCATAGAACACCATTTTTACCTAAAAGAATGACACATATATATGGTTATTCAGCAACCATTTTCTAAAGGAAAACTACACAAAACTTGTGTTACCGTTGTTAAAATTCAAGCTTTCAAGCAAAAATTAGGATTTTGGGAAACTTGTGTGTGCTACCGAGACTTGACAGTTCCCAATACTTAAGATTTTTCTGTTGAGCTTGGTGGTGAAATTAATAAATGTGATTTTTTGACTAAGTATAATGAAATGTGTCAACATTTGGAACATCTCTGTAACTCTGTGAACTAATATTTCCCAAATGACCAATGCATAATGTAACAAAATCATACATATTTAAAAGATCCATTGAAAGTATAAATTAGACCAATGGATTTTAATGTAAAAGAGTAAGAAAAGTTTATTGATATAGTTTCAGATTCCACATTGCAACTAACCTTGTTTGGCGTAGTATCACAAAAGTATCTGCAAAATTATCTCAAAAGTTTATTAAAATATTTCTCTTCAGCTGCATATCTGTGTAAGGCTATATTTTCTTCGTATACTTCAGCCAAATTAACGTATCACAACAGATAGAATGCAGAAGCAGATATGAAAATCCAGCTAGACATAAAGAGAGTTGCAAAAATGTAAAAGTGTCGCCCACAATAGTGGAAGGATTTGGGGTGACAGGCAGACAGTGCCTGAGGTCAGAGTGCTCAGTCTGGAGCCCCACGGTTAGTAATTTTAGAGAGCTAGGACCCAGCTGTTTCTTTCTGACCTGTGGCTGAACATCTTCAGAGTTTTCCCTCCACATAAATGAAAAGTGAACCCCTTTCTCTCTAAATAACTGAAAATAACTATTGACGATTTTGCTGCTGCTTTTGGTGGTAGGTATTGCTCATGTCCTTGGTCTTAAGTAACTACCAAGAGTGTTTGAGTGCAGTTCACACTTTCTGACTGTACTGTATACACGAAATTTACAAGCTGCTCTGAAGCTGTTTTAGCCCGTCTTGAGATTCCTTATCCTGCTGCACAGCCCACGGAGAAGCCACCATACGGTAGATAAAACCTCAGATCTTTGAGTATTTGCTCCCTCACCTCCGTCAGGTACTTTGGTCCCTGGAAACGGAGAAGGCAACTCCCAGTCCTGAAGCAGCTCGCCCAGTTACCATGAGTGCTGCCAGCTGCACAGTGGCTGACTGGCTGGCTCTGCTCATCGTGAAGGTCGTCGTGGGGTCACGGGAGGATTGTTCTTTCCTGGCTGGTAGGCAGACCTCTGAGTTGAGATGTCACAGCATTGTGGCCTGTCACCTCCTGTGAAGACTGCCCTAGTGTTGCCACTTCTCCCCTCTCCCACTATCTACAGGCTGAGTTAAGTGCTTGTGAGGTACTTACGTGCCTCTTACAAAGCATCTTGTGTTCGGTAGCGTATGTATTTTCAGATACGTTTTTCAAGTTTCTTAGGATGGAGAATGTATTTTATTGATGTCTGTCTCTCCAGCACTAATCATAGTATCTGACACTGAGTGAGAAATATCTGTGTTTTGGGTGGATAGATGGGTGAATATAAGTAAGATGAACTTTAGATCAAAGTTTTAGAGAAATTGTGTTATAAAAGTATTAAACCTGTGTTATTTTTGTATTTGTTGCTTCCAGACGGTAAGGTTGCCAGATGGCTGAATTCCAAGTTGAGGGTAGGGTGGGGATACTATTAAAAAGGCTATTTAATTTTTTGTTGTTGTTGTAGATCTAGCTAAGTCATTTTTTTCCTTTTTTTAAGAGGAAAATGCATGTGACCAAAACTCAAAATCCATACAAACGCATACACGTTGGCTTTCCCCCAGGCATAGAAGTGTAATTTTGTGGAACAAAGACCCAAAATCAGGTAGCTGACTGGGACCTTCATTTAGTCAGCAACAATGTATCAAGAACCTGTTATGTGCTAGGAATAGTCCTGGTGGCTACTGTTAGGGACAGAAAGAATTAGGGAACTAGTTATGGTAGATGTTACCAAAGAAGAGCAAGACAGTGAAAGCAGCTGGGAGAAAAACAGGAAGACACACACCCAGTTTTCCTACGGTACCATTATATGTCCAAAGCCATCTTGGGGGCCTGTATCTGAAGTTCACCAGACAGTCCATCCTCTCACTTTGTTAGATCCTGCACATAACTGATTTTTCACATTCTACCCTGTATTGTTTTGCTTTCCATGGATACTACTGTGCTATATTTTATCATTTAAAAAAGTCTCACTCTTTCCCCCAAACTCTCCAGCCAAGGGCCGACTCTCAGTAGATCCCTGAGCCTTAGCCTCTCCTCCTTAAAAAGCCCTGACCCAGGCCAGGCACGGTGGCTCACGCCTGTAATCCTAGCACTCTGGGAGGCCGAGGCGGGCGGATTGTTTGAGCTCAGGAGTTCGAGACTAGCCTGAGCAAGAGCGAGACCCCGTCTCTACCAAAAATAGAAAGAAATTATTTGGACAGCTAAAAATATGTAGAAAAAATTAGCCGGGCATGGTGGCGCATGCCTGTAGTCCTACCTACTCGGGAGGCTGAGGGAGTAGGATTGCTTGAGCCCAGGAGTTTGAGGTTGCTGTGAGCTAGGCTGACGCCACAGCACTCTAGCCCGGGAAACAAAGTGAGACTCTGTCTCAAAAAAAAAAAAAAGCCCTGACCCAGATGCCCTTTGTCTCATGCATCCCATCTCTTCTCTTCCCTGCACCCCTCATCCCCCTGGGAGAGCCTCTGTTCCTGGGACCCTGACCCCAGCGCTGGCCTGGCGGAGCTTCTGCGGAGGAGTCGAAGACAGTGTGAGATGAGGGAAGGGGTGATGGCTGATAGGCTTCGTGAGGACAGCTGAAGCTCCTTGACACTGTCATACTCTTCTGCTTGGGGGGAACGGGGAGTCTGAGATGGTTGGTCACAGTCCCGCAGGTGGCAGCTCCACAGCTGAGCTCATGCAGCAAGTGGCTGAGCCAGTCGTGGAGAGCATTAAGACCCTTCGTGATGCTTCAGTCTTCCGTCTCCCTTCCTGCAGGTGTCCTGGAGGTAGGGCCAAGGCAGGGATGTGTCCAGTGGCAAGTCTGGGAGGGGAGGCTCTAGCCATGGCTGACAGATAAAGCTGAGGCCAGAGGTGCTGGGCGTGAGAGCAGGCCTGGGTGGCCAGGGCAGGAGTCCACATGTGCCGTGTGTGCCCTTGTCAGGAGTCCTGGTTCTGAAGTGTGTGGCAGGAGCTTTTTCCCAGACCTGCAGCTTGGCCGTCATTGCCCTTCACTTTTCTTATTGACTTGAGCCCATGTTTAGAATTATTCCTAAAACTAAAAAGCGACAAGACAGACTGCCTAGAGCATCAGTCCCCAACCTTTTGGCACCAGGGACCATTTCATAGAAGACAATTTTTCCATGGACCTGGGGTGGTGGAACTCAGGCAGTGATGTGAGCGACGGGAAGCAGCTGCAAATACTGTGAAGCTTCCCTTGCTCTCCAGCTGCTCACCTCCTCCTCCTCCTCCTCTGCACACACACACACACACGCGTGTACACATACACCTGTGTTCCTAAGTTTCACAGAAGACAATTTTTCGGGGGTGGGTGGGGCGGGTAGGGGGCGCGCAGCAGAACTCTGCAACCCAGTCCCTAACAGGCCACGGACCGGTACCAGCCCGGGGGTTGGGGACTGCAGGCCTAGAGTATCAGTATATAGAGAATAGGAGCTCTGGCTCTGGGAGACCTCCTTTCCAATAGCACTTCCTCAGGAAGTAGCAACCATCTGGGTAATGGTATCTTTTCTCCTCCAACATGTGTGGATGAAGTTACAATTTTTATCATTGTGAATTATTTTTGTTTCTGTTTTGTGTTTCACCTTTCAGGCCCAGGCAGAGATTTTGCACAGTGGAGGCAGAGGGATATCCAGAAGGAAGTTAGCTTGCTGGTGCCCAGAAAGGAACCACAGAGGGCAGGGACAGAGTTAGCAGGGGAGGCCATGATGAGCCCACAGGCAGCTCAGGGCAGCTCCCAGAGAGAGAGGGACAAAGGCCAGATTGCAGAGAGTAAGTAGAGAAAAGAGCCAAGGTTGAAGCAGTATGTGGGCTGTTGTCACTTAGAAATTTGGCAGTTTAATGATAAAGGGAAGAATTTTCGTGGCGATGGTAATGTTTTTAGGATAGAAGGAGGAAAAATGTATTTGGCGAGAGGTTAACAAGCCAGTGGTGGAGAGGGGGGATCGACGTATCCAGAGAGGGGCTCAGAGCAAGTGATACTGATAATGAGTGGCAAAATGCCAGCAGAAAGCTTAGGTTTATTTATTTAGTTGGTTTCTTCCAAGGGATATATCAATTTTCTAAATGACAAATATGTGCCTTATTTAAAACATGCATTTACAAGGCTTGTCCTAATGTCACTTCAATATAATTCAGTAAAACTCACAGGTCCCAAATTGGGGTCCATGGGGAAGTATAGTCTTGAATTAATTGTGATGTGAGATCAGAAAATTTGTCTTGCTTTCCCATTTTGGAGACGCTGTGAGGCATGGAGGGTGGGGAGGGAACTAGAAGGCCTTGAGCCTATGCTGTGACTTTGACGCACGCGAGGGATGGATTTGGGATAAGAAATGAAGCTAGTTTTTCTCTGAATCCGTTTTTAGATGTTAGTGGTGGTCACCAGTTGATTTGGTTTGGAGGGTATTGTTTAGAATATCCACAAATGATAACGTGTGTGGGCATTTCTTTGGTAAAATATCCCTAATTTTAGTCTCTCCTCCTAGCCCTTCACCTGAGTGTCCATTGGGATGAGTTTTATCAAGTGGCTTCCTCTTGGTTTGATCTCTTGGTAGGAAGAGGGCACAGACCCACGTGTCATAGAGGGAGCTGACTTGGAGTCAGCTGCTGCTGTCTGTCAGAGGCAGCCTTGGAGGGGCTGGAGGCACAGCAACCTCTGGAGTTTGGAAGATGGATATTCAGCCTTTTTGGGTGGAATACTTAATATATTAAATATATTTTTCTTCTTAAAGATAGTCATACATTGAGGGACACAAAGGCAACATTTTGAAGTTTGATTATGGTGAAAGGAGGTTGGTTGGAAGGGTAAATTTGGGGAGACATTGACATGTCTCGAATGGCACACAGAGGGTGTCCTTTCAGATTTCCTGGGCGAGATGCTGGGGATGGACAGGCTAAGACAGCTCTTACCCTCTGGGATTTCCCAGCTGGGGAGAAATGGCCAAGGAGATAAACAGTGCAGGGCAGTGTTACCAGCTTTGATAGGGGCAATGAGGATAGGCAGGTGACTGCATGGGATTAGTACTATGCTGAAGATCTTTTTTTTAAAAAAAAAAAATTTAGAGATTCTGGATATTTTAGTGACTTTAACTTAAACCAATATTTTAGAGTTAATAGTCACACATTTGAGAAGAGGTGATATCAGTAATTAATATCTGCTTTTTACTCAGTTCTAGGATGCTGGCTCATTTCATTCATGAATCACACAGTTGCAGTTATCTATGTAACAGTCTCACTTCCTAACATAGATGACATCAAAATAGATCTTTATCAGTTCTGAGACTCAGCAATTGAAATTGTTCTCTTTCCAATCTTCAGAGTCTGTTTACTTGCCAGGAAGTAGTGCTGTGGTGATAGACTTTAATGTGTCTTGCAGGCTAACCCCTTTTCCTGGAGCACAGGGGGTTTGGACGTGTAAGGCTAGATACCCGCCTGCACTGCTGCTGTAGCAAAACACAGCCCACTGAGAAGCGGCTGAGGGGACATGTTGCTTATTCACTATTAGTGAATGTACTTTGGTGTTCTTTTCACATGGTTGGGTTTCCTCGGTAGGTAGGTAGAAGAAAATCATACTTGTCTTCTAGATTTAAGATTTATTTATATCTTTTTAAGAACATCATTAGCTAATGAACCAAGACTAAAAGCATGACTGAAAACAAAATAACTTAATTATTAGAAATTCATATTTGGTGTTAAAGTGTATTAATATTTTAACTGAACTCTACATTTTGGCAGCAAAACACATGAATTAAGAAGCATTTTGTTTTCAAAATGAACTGGGTCTTAAAAATCAGAATGAGTTTTGAAATGTAGCCCAGTTTTACAAATAAAATTTTTAATTGAAGTCACTATTATTTAATTATGCCTGTCAGGTCTTGTCACTATCACCAGTGGTGTTGAATTTACTTATCCTAATGCCTGAGCATCAGTCAGTAGCTTAAAACATACACAGTGTTCCTGCATAGTAATGACACTGCGGTGGCTTATAGAAATCATGCGGTTTTATTTCGTAGTCACATTTCACGTTGTTACGATGCTGTGGAATATATATCACATTTATACTAGTATTGTAATTTTATTTTTATGTGAGAAATATATGCTAGTACTACTCAGGAATTTGCCTGATCTGTCTTACGTTTTGCAGAGATGTCATCTCTGAGCTTTCAAGATAGCATTTAATTTTACTTTATTGTTTAATCAGCATTATAGAAAAGTAAATACAAACTATATGCAGTTGCTCATGCATTTGCTTTTTGTGTACCCATGAAATACTAATAATTCATCTTTTATTTGGTTCAGACTTCACGTGTGTGAGCTCTTGGCTAGCAGGTGGAGTGGAGGCTATTCAAGGTCACTTGCACTTGTGTGGTTGTTGTGTTATTTGTGAAGGTTCCTGTTTTGTTTTCTGTCTTCTGAGCCAGTTGTGAAGTTGTGCTTTGCTCAGTATTGTTTTCTAGGTTCATTTCCAAGTTTATTATTAAAGTGTATTAAACTACTTACTTGTTCAGCAGAGTGTGAGCGCGTGTTGTTGGATGTTCGAGTAGCCCTGTTATTTTGTAAAATAACCGTACTCATACCCAACAAGACACAGGCTGTTCTGTGCTGCAAGCATAGTCGCTCTTAAAGGCAGATATTTCACATAATTTGTATCATTTTTTGTCAAATTATAATTCTCTTAGTTGCAGTGACTGAGTTTTCATACATTTGATGATAGTTTTTCGATGACCATTGCTAGGCGGTTATAAACCGATTGTAATTGCATTGATTTTAACCTAATACATAGGCAAGAAAGGAACAAAACTCTGTAGGCTAAGGCTGCGTTCAGAGTTCCATTGCTATCAGGATTTATGTCATCAGGGCTCAGTTTTCTGGCTCCTCTGAAAAAGCTAATTCAGTTTCTTTACTTAACCGGCAGACAGTTGGCTCCTTGCCATGAGCTGTTGACAGTTACTGCTTCTCCTGAGGGTGATTAGCATGCAGTGTTACAGTGTCCCTAAGAATAATTTTGCTTACCTATATAATAATTTAAGAATGTAATCATTTCCAAACATGTCCTCAATTATTCAGTCCTTTGTCAGCATCTCAATTCAGTTCTAGAAGTTTTTTTGTAAGCATTCATTGTGTGTGTAATAGTGTGTTAAATACATTAAGGAAAGTGTTTCCAAATAGAGTGTTATTTCTAACAATAGAATTTTTTGTACATTGTTTTGCTGCATTATAGTTTCACACATGTTTCATTTGAGTGTAATAACAGTCTTGTGAGGCAGAAATACTAGTGGTGTGTCTCCTGTTTTCAGAGGAGGAAACTGAGTCCTTGGGAGGGGGAGGGCTTTGCCCAGATTCTCGCAGTGTGGAAGTGCTTTGGGTGGGGCTGTAGCCCGACCTCTGCTCCCTTCATCCCCTGGCAGGCCTGTGGGCGCTTCCTACCTCCCGGGAGGGCAGTTGGCATACAAAACAGCTAGAACGCTGAACCACTAACCTTCCAGATGCGACTGGATTCGTATTCTGCTGTTGCAGTAGGAGAACTTGTCTATCATCTAGGGGAAGGCATCCTGCTTGGCCAGGGGTCCCCACCAGGGGTCTCCTGTCTGACACTTTCTGAGTGACAGCTCATTCTTTTCCTCCCTTACTGCATCAGGAAGCCTTTCACAGGTGCCATTTTTGAGGTTTGCATTTAACAAACATTTGATACCCTTTAATTCTGCTCCACACTGAAAGCTAGACATACATTTCATTACAGAAAAAACAAAAATGTATATAATAGAAAAAGGCAGTATATTTAATCATTTTCTAACCTTTGAGATTTTAACATTTTTATAGGCATCCCTCTGTTCTCTCTCTCTCTCCACCCCTCTGTCCATTGTGGTGCTGTTTCTCCTTGGTAGGGCTGCTTTTCCCTCCTGCTTGCCCCTTTCCAGTACTGTCCTCCCCATCTCGGGGATCTTTGAGCAAACACTATTTGTTTGCTCGGGCTCCTACTCAGCTAGCTAATAAAGAGCTACTATTTGTGAAGGGTCATTTGCCAGGCAAGCACTCTGCTAAATACTTTTTGCGCAGGATCTCATATAATTCTTCCAGCCACCCTTTTTATTGGTTGGATATTCTAACCATCCCTATTTTATAGATGAAAAAAATTGAGGTGTAATGAGGACACCTGCTCAGTATCATATAGCTAATAAGTGACAAAGCTGGAATTTGAACCCTATTGTCCTGATTTCTCTAGCTGGTGTCTAATAAATGAACAGACTGTTTCTGTCTGTCCCTTGCTTGGCCAGATTAAGAATCTGTGCTCTGTGCTCTATCATATTTTCTGGGATGTCTCTCTTCAGAGAATGTAATCTTTTATGTCTTTTTAAAAACAGCTAGCAGCTTTTGCACTTAGAGAATTTTTTTTCTGTTCTCATGTTCAATTAAGCAGAATTAGTATTTAATATTTAAAATGTAAGCCAAGCATTTTCTTATTTATACCTTCATAGTCCTAGAGCAGAGATTAGTTCCAGGTGATAATAAAAATGATTGGTATTGGAACCAGCATTGTTCCTTCTTTAATTGTTGTTGATTTCGGCATGTTCAAGGACTGTATAGTTGACTGTATAATCTGTTGTATGCAAGTTAATGTTCTGTGCCAATTTTTTTTTCATAGCTCACTGCAGCCTCAGACTCCTGGTCTCAAGTAATCCTCCTGCCTCAGTCCCCCAAGTAGCTGGGACTACAGGCATGTGCCACTGCACCCAGCTAATATTTTTATATTTTTTAAAGACGGGGGTCTCACTATGTTGCCCAGGCTGGTCTCAAACATGTGGCCTCAAGCACTTCTTCTGCCTCAGCCTCTCAAAGTGCTAGCGGATTACAAGTGTGAGCCTGGTTAATTTCTTGCTGCCTGCTCTTCTACCTCCCAGAAGTTCTCCTTTATTTTCCCCAAGAGAGTGAAAGGAAAATGTTGTTCTGTTTTATCCTTGTGGGTGATACCTTAAGAAAAATCAGATCCAAGACTCTGTGGGGGGGGGGGGGGTTGCGCGCATGCGCACGCGCCAGAGAGAGAGAAATTCAGAAAGAGAGGATTTAACTTTCCAAGAAGATTACCTATTAAGCTACAAAAGCAGGAGAGCTGTTGGTTTGAAACTGTGGTGTGTCTGTAGAGCGCACTCTGATTCACAGACACGGAAAATTTGGTCAAAATTAAATGTGATGGGAGTTTCATTTTCAAAGACAGTAAGTAGCAAGGGGTTGGTCACGTGATGCTGGGGCATGTTAAAGCAGCAGGCAATGATCTTGTGCTGCCTTTTGCCAGGATTCTGTAAGGTGCCATTCCTTACACTTTCTTGGGCATGACCAGATCAGTTTCTGTTCTCTGCCTTCATTTTTCTCTTTCTAATAGTAAACAGAATCCTAAGAAGCAAAAGAAGTGAAGGTATCTTCAGATGCAAGCCATTTTAGGTATCCTTGTCTCCTAATTCTTAATAGATTTTTGAAAATTAACATTGACCTGCCTAAATTTAAAAGCTGTTTCCAACTCTTAACGGTTCTAGTTGTTTTTCAGTGTTCGTGTCTTACCTTTTTACCATCCTTTCCTCTCCCAGTAACTACAAGATGATTTGTTTTACCCCTCGGCACTAAGCTGCCATAGTCATGTCTCCCTTATCTCAGCAACCTCTCTGTCAATCTCAAAGGGGCCGTAACAGTCAGCAGCAGCCAGTAGGTCAAATAAAGGGGCCTGAGCTGCCACCCACACACAAGAGGCCTCCTACTCCCAGGGCTCACTAGTTCTTGTTTATAGACAATTCTTAACTGGTTGATTATTCCACTTTTATTTCTGTAGCCAATTTAAAAGCAGAAAATAAGAGGGTGAAAATTGTGCTTAGGTTGGTAAACTAAAAAGTGACATGGCACACATTCATTTCATTCACTTAGAGTTGTTTGTTTATTCTTTACATGTTTACAACTCACCGCATCCCACAAAGGACGCAAGGCACCTGACGTCCTTACAGAAGAGTCCCTTGTTCTGTCTGTAATGAATACACGCTCCTTAAAGAAGCTCGGGGTTGAAAAGAATCCATGCCACAGAACAGATAATTTAAGTGTTCTGCTAACACGTTTTATTGCTTTATTAATGCTTGTCATGGGAATCATATCATAAGCTGTTCAGGTAAACAATAAGTTAACAACAACCACTGAGAATTTTCCTGTTTCACCAAACCTGTGTCTTATCTGCAGACTGCAGACATTTGGCTTTAGCTCATTCCCTGCTTCTACTCCCTTTCTAAGGCTCTGGACAAGAGGCACGCGGCAGACGTGTCCCAGCTGCTAACTCCCTGTGACAGAGCACCAGCCCCGGTGCCAGGGTGACTGCAGTGGGCCACACAGCGGGAATAGTGGCTTAACTCTCTGTAGCTTTAGAATCAGATTAATTTCATCCGTGGAAAGGCACATCGGCAGGGGTGTGTTTTACTGTTTGACACACAGATGACAATCTGGTTGGAAGCTAATATTTGGGAAAAAAATAACTGAAAAGAAAATGATAGTTTTGAAACAACATAGTTATAAGACACAGCATGTATCTGTATTTTTCTTTGAGAAAAAAGTCTAAATTTTCACCCTGGGAAAAAACCCAGAAACCAAGCAATAGCTTCCCTGTGTTTTGGCATTTATGTAACAGTTTGTATAAAAGGACAACATTGTATAAAGTGATTCCAGTACTGCGTGCTGACTTTGCCAAAACCATGTGATGAAACAATCAGTATGTTTGCACTTTTGGTTTGAAATTTTTAAGAGGATGACAATGCAAAGCAAAAAAAAAAAAAGGATGAGAGAAATCTGTGCTACAACTGAAGAGGGTAGGGTGGTAGCATAGACTGAGAATCCAGGTGTCTGCATAACCAGTGTGTAGAGAACCACCGCCACAAAGAGGAGGAGGTAAAGGAGGTGTGTGTGGAAATGGGGAGTAGGGAGGGTGAACATCATGAAATGGTGCCAACCTTGGTTACTGAAATCCAGAATCTTTTAAGGATTTCCAGAAAGTATAAACAGCTGCATGGTTCACGTTGTACACATACTACATTTCTTGAGAGTTTTCAGAAGCACATGATTCAGTCCTTCCAGCAGTGCTGGGAAGGAGATGAGGCACATATCCCTTGCTTATAAACCAGATGGACGGTGGGCCCTGTGAGAGTTTGTGCCATGGACAGCTGGAACAGACTGGACACGAAGCTACATCTCCACCCTCAAAACTGGCTGTGCTTTCTGGGAAGCTGAAGTTGCATTTCATACACTACACCTGAGACTTGTAATGTCTGATCCTAAAAAGAACAAACACCATGTGAGGCACTTAATTTAGGCCCCTGAGGAGAGTGAAGACCTACCTAAGGAGAATCTGGGCCCAGGAGGCATCACTCAGTCCATTAGAACAGTGGTCCCCAACGTTTTGGCACCAGGGACCGGGTTCATGGAAGTCAATATTTCCACTGATGGGGCGTGGGGGTTGGTTTCAGGATGATTCGAGCGCATTACATTTATTACATTTGCATTCGCTCCCAAGCACTAGCACCACTGCCTCAGCTCCACCTCAGCTCATCAGGCATTAGATTCTCATAAGGAGGAGTGTGCAACCTGGATCCCTCACGCGCGCAGTTTGCAGTAGGGTTCCTGCTCCTGTGAGAATGTAATGCTGCCGCTGATCTGACGGGAGGCGGAGCTTCTGCGGTGATGTGAGTGATGGGGAGCGGGTGTAAATACACATGAAGCTTCCCTCACTCGCCTGCTGCTCTCCTTCTCCTGTGCTGCCCGGTTCCCTAACAGGCCATGGACTGGCACCGGCCTGCGACCCCGGGGGTTTGGGACTGCAGGTTTACACATTCATATTTTATTTTAACCTTCTTTTGGGTGGTCATGCCTTGAGACTAATTGCTCGGTCCCTTTTTTGTGAAAGCAGGATAACAACCCTCAGCTAGTAGAGTGGTGATGAGCGTAATGGACATACCCTGCTAACCTGGGGCAGCCATGGGAGGAACTCAGTGAAGGTTAGTTAGCATCCCGCCTCGTGCCTCCCGCAGAGAGCATACAAAGCAAGAAGTCACTGACTTGACTAAACAATTATTCTGTATTAAGGTAGATTTCCTCTATGTACGATGGCCCTAGGCTGCAATTATTTTTTAGTTTTGGACTGCTTTTTAATAGGTTTGCCACCTGCTTTTCTTAATTGTTTAACAAGTTTACTGAAAAACATTTACTGAGCTCCTGCTGCATTATGCTAGAAGCTTTATCTATGTCACTTCATTTAATCTTCATAGCAAGATGTCCTCTTCATTGGTCTGCATATGTGTGGCTAAATTAAATACATTTTGCAGCTGTGATTCATTTATTCAAATGCCAGAAGTCATTTTGCTGGATGTGGATCAGAAGCAGGAGCAACTTAGTTCCCTTAATTTGCCCAGGCAGATTTTCCTCACATCACTATTAAAAATGCTTGAGTCACTAGGCAAACCCACCATTGAAGGACATTTTACAAAGGTAAGAATAGTAACATCTAACACTCGGTTGGTGCTCACCACGTGACTGTGCCAGGCACTGTCTGAAGCCCTTTATTCATTTATTTCAGTTAAAACAGCTCTGTTTGACTTAAGGAGGAACTAATATCTTAAAATGAAAAATATTTTTTAATGAAGGCAATATGAAAAGAATCTGGAAGAACTGTCTTTTTAGTTCACAACAATGGCTTAAGAAGATGGAGAGCGGAGCCAGGCCTAGTCCATATGTTAATAATTTAGAAAATGGTGCCCTCTCCGGGCAGATACTGCCCCTGGGGCACAAGGCTTGGTGAATGGATGGTGCTTTTGTGCAAAAGAGAAAAAAGCCTCCCTATCTCTGGGTAGACACAGCCTGGCATCGGGGTATGTGGCTCAGGGAGCCGAGTGCAGGCTGGATTCCAGCTTCTTGTGCACCCTTGTGCGTAGCACAGCCTGGCCTAAGAACATGGCAGCTGAGGGGGCAAATGATAGATTGGTAACTGGTAAACAAATTATTTCAGAATGGGGAGAGGGGGAGCAGGAGGGGGAATGACTGCAAGGCCTGGAAGGCAGTTTGGCCCTCTGCATGGCCCCTGATGCGCACAGCCCCATCCACCTCTAGAGCCTGTGGCCAAAGCCCAGAGGAGTAAAGAAGGCTCTGCAAGACCTCAGCAAATCATGCTAGTCTCACCACCGTTGCTGCCACCAAGGGAATCTTTCTTTCTTTAACCTTAACTCCCTTCACTGGTCTTAATTTCTCTAACTGCAGAGCTTAAATACAGAACTTATTGTTAGGGGGCAGAGCATATTCTTAAGTTCCCAAGGCTCTCTGGGCAAAGGAATTAGAGACACCGGAGGGAGGGTGTGAAATGCTTTAGAGCTTTGACATTCTCCCCCTCAGTTGGTGTGTGGGGATCTCCAGAACAAAGGATTCCCTGCGTCTGAGTTGTCTGCAGCCTGCTGGTGGTGAGAGCTGGCCCTCAGTCTCTACTCCTGTATTATCCTGTGCGCCTGTGGATTGCAGATGTACAGAGAAAGGCCAAAATTGTGGGTTGGGTGCAGTCGTAATAATAGGAAAGCAAAATATGGAAGCAGATGTAGAGAGAGGAAAATCTAGTTGTAAAAGAGCCTGTTTGTTAGTTGGATACATATCTTGATTATTTTCCTTGTTTTCATACTAGAAAATATTTGATCATTGATTAACTTCATTGAGGGCCAAATACAGATTTCAGTACCATGTTTAGTAACTTTATGAAGTTGCAGTAAAAGAAATCACAGGTTTTTTATTCATTTTTCTTATTTAGACATTTTCTCTAATTTAGTAAGATTTGAATGCTGTTTGCTAAAATTCCAGAAGGAGATTAATGTGCCAGTTTGTATCATATAATACCTGTTTCCTCCATTCATCCACACCCCCCCCCCAATTTTGGCAAATAGGAATATACAAGGATGTCGAAGATTGATGTACTTTAGAGCAGCAGTCCCCAAACTTTTTGGCATCAGGGACTTGTTTCATGGAAGACAATTTTTCCACCACCGGGTAGCGCGGGGTGGTTTCAGGATGATTCAAGCACGTTACATTCATTGCAGTCAAACCTCTCTGCTAATGATAATTTGTATTTGCAGCTGCTCCCCAGTGCTGGCATCACCACCATTAGATTGTCATAAGGAGCCACAACCTAGATCCCTCACATGCGCAGTTTACAGCAGGGTTCATGCTCCTGTGAGAATGTAATGTTGCGGATGATCTGACGGGAGGCGGAGCTTATGCAGTGATGTGAGTGATGGGAAGCAGCTGTAAATACAGCCTGCTTGCCCTCCGCTCACCTCCTGCTGTGTGGCCTGATTCCTAACAGGCCACAGGACCTGTAAGGTATGGGTCTGCAGCCAGGGGGCTGGTGACTGCAGCTTTGGAGTGTGTTTCTGAGAGCGGAAGACTTTGTGGTCTGCAAAATAATGGGCACTAGAAATTAATTTTATATGAAAATATAGATGAACATAGCTTTTAAAAGAAAGGGGCTTGGTGTGTATGTGCTTTTAAAAGTTCTGGTTTAGAAATCGTGACATGTTCAGAAGTGTCCAGAATAATGAGAATAGCTTTTGGTATTAATTTGTGTGGGCTAATTTCATTCAAAGGTTCAGTTATAGGAATACTTGCTTCAGTAAGAGGACTTAATATTGCATGCAAAAGTAGAGACTTGGGATTAGGGTCAGGGAAAAGCAGATTCTGATACCATTTTCCAAATCTGTCCCAAATCTCGTACCCTATCAGTGGCGACT